>NW_017279836.1:481172-514724 GCF_001594065.2 Cyphomyrmex costatus
CCCCCCCCCCCGCTCCCCCCGAGAGTGGCCCGTGCCGGAATAAATGAATATTAATTTTCCCGCTTATGCCGAATTCAATTTGTCATCGATGCAAGAAAACGTGAAACATTTAAGCGAGCACTCGGAAGAATTCACTCTTCTTTTGCAAATTGAGATCGATATTTAATTTATTGTCTTTAAACGACTCAAAGTTAACAAAACAACTATTATAAAATTAATTAAAGCTAATAAGATGGGATATGTGTTGCATATATATCAATTTCAAATGATCGATCGCAATAATTAACTTTTATAGCACTATAATTCTATTACTTATTACATAATAATTGTCATAAAATAAATTATAATGTAATTCTAATAATTCTCTCTAAATTTCCTTATCTCTTTTTTATACTTTTATCGTACAATAATCAGTTTTGCTTTATTACTAGTACCATTTTTTCTGCCTTGTTACTAACAAAATTTATGTACAATAATTTTACATATTAAAAAATTATAGTTTGTGTGAACTATAAAATGTGGCTCTTCGATGCCATTAATTCTTTTGTTCACTTTAACGAAAATACAATAGAAAAATCTTTGATATACTAGTAAAATTATATTATGTAGGACCAAATTTTGGTGCAGATTCAAATCTGGCCAGGTGATCACGTCGGGGTAAAATCCGTCACGATACGGTGATGGTTTTGGAGGGCCGAAACTTGAAGAGGCAGCACTAATCAAAAGTGGTCCATGGAGACAGATTGTGGGGCGTGCTGAAATAAATCAGTCTTTTGTTTTACAGCCCTAAAACGGCCGTTGGGGATGTATATACAGCGCGCGAAATGACGTCCATTCATTAAAACGCCCTAGCTGCGAGATCGAAAAGACTTCGTGCCGATTTAGCAGTTCAGGATAAAGCAATTAAATAATCTCGACAAAGTCATTATTTAATACATATACTTATTTATTACTAACTACATGCAAATTTTATTGCAGCATACCATGATTCCATGATTAATGTTACATTCAGGGTTTTAGCAATTTTTAAGAAGAGGCGCAGTGTTGTGAAATGAAAAATATAATAATTAATGCTGTTAAATAATCGCATTTACAATGACTACACTTAACATTTTTTCTAGGCTAAAAAATTCCGAATTTATCGGACAACCAATTTTTAAAATAAAAATCAAGTCATTCAAAAATATTTTAATTTGAATTTCTTAACATACGACTACTCTCTCTAAAATTTTTATTCTTAACTCATTAGTTACCTTTAAAGATTCTAAAATTCTAAGATAACATTTTTGAAATTAACAGTAAATGAAATTCATTCTTTTTCTAAGAATAATTTTCCTGAGACAACCGCTTTTAATTCTACGCTGAGGATTATTCAAAGCGGAACCAAAATATTCTCGTTAGTTATAATTACTGATTGTTTTTATGAGTTAAGTACAATTTTACAATAAAAAATTTGTGCACTATAACTGCTTCTATAACATGTAGTTTTTGACATATAGTTTTTTAATTAACGTTTTGCATCTTTTATTATTAATATATGAGAGAATCTAAATTTTTTAATGTTATCCTTTTTCTAAATAGCTTTGAATATCTTAATTATTCAAAATAACATATTCCCTTTCTTTATATGTATTTTCCCTTTCACGTTTCGCAGACAAAAGCATAAAATAAAACTTTATGAACGAATCGTTTTTATTGTCTCATTTTTATTGTCTTGTTAAATATCCAGGTTCCATTATGTTATGAAGCAAAATTAACGAGCAGAGAGATAACTCGAGTTGTATCTGAAGGCGCGCGGCGGAGCAAATGGGCAAACAGATTCTTAGCAGACAGTCTGTGCACTTTGACACATCAGCCTGTATATACAGTACTCTATCTCTGCCGCCTTTCGTCAAAAAAATTGCCGGAATTGTTATCGCAAATTCGTGAGTGTTGCTAATATTCCAATTCGACTTGTTATCGCAATCATGCGTGCGTCGGTCTCGCTTGATACACGTATACAAGAAGAGCAGCTTGACTGCAACATAACATCGTTAACGACAGTGGATATAATTGTGTGTTAATATACGAAGAAACTTCGCATGAAAATCTGCTCAATAAGACCCTGGCTAATTATCTCAAGCAGTTAACCCTGCTCCGGATATTTCTCTCGAAAAGGGAAAAAAAACGTCTTTGATTTATTTGTTATCTCAAATTTATATCTAAAATATTTTAATTTTTCTGAGCCTCTCCCAGGAACATATATCTTGAGGCTATTTGTTCAATAATTGTCCTAATGGCAAATTGCTTTTTTTATCTTAATTAGAAACCAATTAAAATGTGCAATTTAATTTAGCGAAAAGATAGATGCTTAAGTTGTGATCTTTGAGTGAATAATGTATTATACAAAGTAGTATAGCTACGTATAACTCATGAGCGTAATCTACACATTGCTAATGAGATGTTATGAATCATATATTCTATATATAGACAAAACATCAATTTATATGCCATGATGCATTTAAATGTAACTTGTTTAATCGAGTTTAAAATTAATATCTAAAATTGAAATTTTAAAGACATTTTGAAATAATCCTATTTTTAAATGTGACAATAACTTTTTATTTATAGGATAAATATTTTATTCTTATTATCTCTTTTCTTATATTGCTTCCATGAAACTTTATTCATTGCTATAATAAAAGAATTAGATAATAAAAAAGATTAATAATAATGTAAAATAATTAAATTGGATATTAATTTTTAATTATTGCACTTTAATAAAGTAGCATTCATTATAAGTTCAAAAATAATATTTTAAAATGTGTTTGAGGATTATCTTCTTGATTTTATTATATTGTAATTATTTGACAGCTGTCATTTTCTGTTCTTTCTTCATTGGGTGCTTTCCAATTGATGACACAAGTCGACACAAGTATCGTTCTATCTTTCTTGACATTTAGAGATTGACAAAGATAGAACGACACTTGTATCGATTTGTGTCATCAATTGGAAAACACATATTGTAGACTTCGCTTTCAATGAGATGATTATCGGCGAAATCCTTGTGCATGCAAAATGAAGAAATGCCATGAAGTATAATAATTATTGCGCGGGCGCGGGTCAATAAATTCGTGTCACGTTGCTTGGCGACGGTATTCCTACTCTGAGCCTCTGGAACAATCGGCGCGAAGTGCTCCTCTCTTCCTTTTCCAACTGTTCAGACTCCAAGCAGAAGCCGACCAGCCTACAATACGGCGCTTCCAAGACTGAAAACGAAGATCTTGTCTTCCAATTACGGCAGTTGATCCCTTACAGTGTCATCTCCGTTTGTAAAGAGAGCGAGCTAGGTATTAGTATATGATTCACATCTCTCTTTCCTCTCGTCTTTAAAAAAATCTGTGCATTTGAAACCGAGTTGATTTTCTGAAGGGAGAAGCACGTGACGAGTGTGTAAAACGTGTTCTGCGTGCGCGAGAATTGTTTCGATAATAGTCGCACGTGAAGTTTTTCAGAATCTCGACTGCATTGCGGTTTATAAAATGAAAGTGCCAATGTAATACATTAAATTTTTTGATATTAATTAATTTATTAATTTAAACGACGACTTTTGCATCAGTTGAAATAGCACAAAAATAAATTGAAAATGTTATTTAATATTATAAAATATTAATATTATATAATCGCTTCGATAAAAGTGTAATTTGCTTGACGGCAGCGGCTACAATTCATTCAATCACCATACATTACAACTAGTTTCCTGTTACAAATTAACAGAAATAAGTACCTGGAAAAGTTTATTACTCTTGATATATTTCGCTCTTTAAAGAATCATTACATATCGTACACGCTATTGTCTTCTAAATTAAAGAACTTCAGCTCTCCACGCACCTTATTATATAAAATAATATAAATTATCAAATTAAATAATTATATATAGATTTTTATTTATTATTATAATTTCTCTCTCTCTCTCTCTCTTCTATTTATAGATATAATATAAAACTCATAAAAATAATATTAAAAATAGAGTAGATTAATTGAAATTTGATGTCATATTAATTTGTGAATTCGATTACATACTTTATACATATTTTTATTACAATTTTTAGGCGTGTTTGTTTAATTTTGTTAATTTCAGATAAGATTAGAAAAACAAGATAACTTGAAAATAAAATAAAATGGAAATATTGTTTGCTTGCAGAACTGGAAACGGTGGTATGTGGAAGAAAAAAGATGAAGTGGCATCTACATCGTCAAATGATGGGTCACATATAAAAGATTACGTGACATTTGTGTCTGAACGCTGGTCATCATTGAAATCGTGGTTTAGTAACAATTTCGAAAGACTATTTAGTTTTAAAACAAGTGATGTGTGTAGTTTTGAAAAATTCGTTCAGTTCCTATATCGCCCGACTGATCCAGCTAGTCTAGGAGTGGTCAGAGCTTTATTTGGTAAGCCAACATGATAATTATATTTTTGTATTTTTTTAAATTACTAACTTAATTCTAATTCATACTCAATAATATAAATGTAATATAATACACGTGTTACATAACAGTTACATTGTTGAGTTAGAAGTTATAAAAAATTATATACTTTTAGTTACTGTTTACTAGAAAATAGCTTGAAGTCATAAATCAAAATATTTATTATATATTTAAAAAAAAACTGGCACACATAAACAAATTAAAATAATTACAAAAAAATGATTAATAAATTATTCAACTCTAATTATACCATTTAATTATATTATTATAATTTGTGATTGGCGTTAAGACGGTAAAAGCATTCCACAAATTAGTACATTAGCTCATCGCTGTTATCATACAGTTTAATCCTTCTCACCGCAACACTTAATAAACGGAGTGAAGAATTTGAATTGTAAGAACTAGACACGATTTAAGACCTATTAAAGCGATCATGAGAATTAATAGCTCCAGCCAATAAAAGCACGACCGTGATTCTATATCGCTGGTAGAAAATGTGCATTACTTACAAGCGTCTTAATAACGTTTTGTGTAGTGCACAATCAAGTTTGATTAAATATAAAAGAGATTAAATATAAAGGTTTAAAAAAGTTTGTTGTGCTAAAATACACACAGACACAAGTCTTTCTATATGATTTATAAAGCTATTTAAACTACAGATTCCAATCTCCTTTTCCATTTACCTATAAGATTCAGTAATATATCTAAAAAATTTAACGAGTTTCATGATAATTATATTTTTACATAATTTCTGTAATTATAAATAAGTTATTATATATAGGCTAAGATATACAATTTTGAACATGATACAATTCTGAACAAAATGAAATTTTAATCCAATTTTTGAGGTTCAGATTAAAGAGTATTGAATAGGAAAAAATCAAACTTAAACTTTGAAAATTGGATTTAATTCTTATTTTAATCAAAATTGTATGATGTTCAAAATATTCTTAGTTTAAAGTCACAAACCAAAATATTTATCATATATATGTATATTTACTGAACAGAATTTGCAATTAAAATCACTAAATAAAATAATAATGAATGAACGATTAATAAATTATTATTTTAATTAGATGTTTATTAATTTGGATTTTGACAAATGTTGCATTCCTCCAACTGTCATTGAGATGGAGTGTTTTTGAAGGATTGACCTGAGAAATGAGGACGATTGATTGGACGTTCGTGTATTTTTTAAAAAGAGAATTTTCGTTAACTTAACTCGCATTTGTTAGGAATGTTAAATTATAACTTTTTGTAATTTATATTGTAATTTGCTGAAGATGACTAGAAATCAGTCGAAACGTACGATATTATAATTTTATATATAGTTTTTGGAAAATTAAATATTTTCTAGATTAACGCATCGCCAACCGCGTAGACATTATTTTACTCTCGCTTGCCCTTCAATATTTATATTTTTATTTGTTTGTATATCGAGAGAGAGTCCACAATATATATTTTATTTTTAATAAACTATTCAATTCGAATTCATTATCTTTTATCTAGGCCTGTGCATGGTGATAGACGTTGTCGAAGAGAGAGGATTCGCAGATATCGACTTAAAATGGGGAGATTCATGGGACTGTCATTTCCCGTTGATCCACGGGATGAAGCCACCATCGCTGCCGTGGATGATAATGATATATATGGTGATGTGGATGGGTGCTTTCGGAATTGCGCTCGGTCTGCGCTTCAGAATCGCGTGTGCCTGCTTCGTGTTGCCTTATTGGTATATCTTTCTGCTGGAAAAGACCTACTGGAACAATCATACCTATCTCTATGGCATCGTAGCTACTTTGTTCTTGGGAACGGAAGCGAACAAATATTTGTGAGTCAAATAATATCTACACAATAAAAAAGTATTTTCTAATTGTGCTAAATCTTTTTGTTAAATCTTTTTTAAATTTTTAACATGCTCGAAGATTTAGTTTAATATAATCATGTTGTTACGTTATTCGAATGTGCTAAATTAATGTTTAACATTTCTTAGTGTTAAAATAACACAATTTACAAGTAAACAAAAAAATTAAATAAATAATTAAAGTGAATAAGTAACAAAAATAAAGTATTTTTAAACATAAATTCTAAGATAAAAAGATATACACATACTACTTTAACATATTATATAAATATTAATTATCCAACTGTATATATTTTCACATAATTCTCATAGTACGTATTAATCGCTGGTAAAATTTAATGTGCTATTATTTCTTAGCGCGTTAGATGCAAGCAATGCAGAACGAGACGGCAAATCCGTGCCATACTGGAATTACTTCATTCTGAAATTTCAATTCTTTGCGCTTTACTTCTTGGCCGGGTTAAAGAAATCCAGCAGAGAATGGCTCGAAGGCTACGCTATGATAAATCTGTCTAGACACTGGGTGTTCCATCCATTTAAGTAAGTGGAATTCACGTTATTATTATAAAAAGACGAAATTACAAACTATAACATATTCTAGCAAACGAAAAGTGTACTGTTATATAATAAGAATTGACGATCAATTCAATTTACAATTACGATCAATTTAATTCAACTTATTACTACATCTTTCAGCTTTAATTTATGATTGCGTTTGAATAAAATTTGTGCCGATAATCGGCATCTAATTTACTTAACGAAAAGATGTATGTACAATTTATAAAGTAAATTATTTTATTCACATTACATGATCTAATTTAACTTATTAAAAAACATTGGCCGATCCAAAAATTTATTAAGCAGTGATCCATTGGTGAACTTAAAATAAAATTTTTTTAAATATCAAATATGAAGAAATAGAATATTAAATTATTATTTAAAAATTATATTTAAAAAAATTATTTAAATGTATATTTCGTAAAATGTTTTATTTAAAATTATATTAATATACAAAAAAAGAATATAACAAATTTTGTTTCCTCATATTTAGGAATTTCTTGAATAAAAAAATTTTTGTGAAATATTAAAATTGTGATTAAGTATTTTATAGAAATATAAAAATATATAACACTTTGTTATAAATACTTTCAAAAGATTGCCTTTTCCCTCCTCCCCGTAAATCTGCCAGTGTTAAAAGTAGAATTATTTCTAGATTAACAAGTACATCTGTAAGGAAAATGCTCTCTTTCAGAATATTTCTGTCCACTGAGCAGATTGACTTTCTAATCGTTCATTGGTTCGGCTTCATCTTCGATCTGTCAGTTGGATTTTGGATGCTGCTCGAGAAAACACGTATACTGTCTATGGTCTTCTGCACAACTTTTCATTTAATGAACTCAAGACTATTTAATATAGGTAATTATTATTTAAAATAAATAAATTAAAGAAAAGAAGTTTTGAATAAGGATTGATAAGAATTCAAAGTCCTTACACTATCATTTTTATATGAGATTTAAGAAAAAATCTTTTTAGGGATGTTTCCGTATGTGTGCCTGGCAACGATGCCACTCTTTTGCCATGTCGATTGGCCACGTAAATTAGGGCTATACTTTAGAAGAAAACAAAAGATTTTATCGATTTATGCAAATTTAATCGACGCAAACAGCATAAAAGGGACTGATAATCAAGCAAATAAATCTATGAAGTCCAACTTTTTAAAATTGTCTTCAAATGAAATTTTTTATAATAAAATAATGCATGAAGGTGAATAATATTCTTTTTTTTACAATAATAATTCAATACGAATATACAAATATTTACAATTATTTCAGAAAAAATTATGAGCGAGGAAAAAAATAAAACATATTTTGTTAAATCAAAATTAGAAAAAAAACCCAACAAAGATGATAACGATATTCAATTGTCTAAGAATTCAATTAAACTCAATAAAAAAGGAATGACAAATGTTTGTAAAAAAAATTGGATAGCTCAACAATCACCAAAAGTTACAAAAAAACAAAAATTTATAGCATCGCTATTGCTGTGCCATATTTTATTGCAGTTTTTTTTACCGTATTCACATTTTATATCAAAGGTATCATCTATTATAATATTAGCATTATTATATTATCTTTATAAAAAATTTAAGGATTACTTATTAAAGAATGAATAAAAATGCTTATAATACTCAAAATAAGTAATAAATTACTTTTAATATTTAAGGCTCCTGAATACTCAGCCAAGAACTCCGTATTGATGGGTAGCGACACCGAATTAGTCGGTGGCTAGCAAAACTGGTAGTACGTTACTGGTTATACCACGGACTTAGGAATAGAGGGACGGAGCATAAAGTCCTACTTTAGGCAAGAGGGGGTTTTCTCTCAGGCATGCAGGGGGAACCGTTTTCCGCCATATTGGTTTCTGAGAACTCACACATAGACATGTGTCAGTGACATTCCGCTTGAGCTGTGTTAGTGTGACAGCTAGAAAAGATAAACAATAAAAAAAGATAAACAAAAACCTAATAAAAGATTAACAAAATTTTAAACTTTATTATTCTATATTGTTTTATTTCACACCTTTCACACATACACTGTCCTATATGTGTGCGATCTCAGAAACCAACATGGCGGCACCCCCCGCCGCGAATGTGCCTCACCCCTTTAGGTTATGCACCGTCCCTCTATTCCTAAGTCCGTGGGTTATACACACAATTGCAAGCTCATGTCCGTGTGCTCATTTTCGGGTAAAAGGGGAGCGCACAGCATGGGTTCATGCTTGTGTGTGTGTATAGCGCCTCGCCATGGTAAAAGTCTGAACTAATAGGCGTGAAAAAGTGATGTTATGACGACAAAATTTTTCTTGCGTGCCATTTCGTCAATATTTGCTTATTTGTGAAAATGTGACTTCCCTTGTACTCGTGAAAGTCCTAAAAATTGCCGGAAACTGCAGTTATCGTGAAATTTTATACGTAAAAGCGTATATTTCACTCGTTTCATCAGCTGTTAAACTGTGTGATTCTGCCCGAAAATAGGCTCACTTTACGTGTCTTTTACGACCATTTACTGACTATCAGAAGAGGAAAGGACAGTTACCGGCAATTTTCACAAGTGTTTTTGTGCGATCTCGCCTTTTAAATTTATCCAAATTGTCTTTATTAAAAAATGGGACGCAAGAAAAATTAATGTGTTTTTCTCACCTATGACGTCACATTCCAACATGGCCGTCACCGGTATTCAGGAGCCTTAATTGGCTAATATTAAACTGAATTTTTGTAAGAGTACATATATGACATCATTCTAGTATTCACATAAAAAATAATTTTGGAACATAGTACTGACATATTTACTTTTGCAATTAAATTAATTCTGCAAAATTATATACAGTAGACAAAATGTCTTTAATTGCAAAATTTTCTAAATTGATATGAATTGTCGTATAATTATATTTTCATTGCAAAAATGTAAGGGCTATAACAATTGGGTACCTGGTCTATATGGTTATTCTTGGGACATGATGGTCCATAGCTGGGACACTGTACACGTAGTAATCAAAGTGCACGATAACGCAAACAATGAAGTACGATATTTAGATCCTGTCGCCTGGGTACAAAATGATCGATGGATGAAGCACGGGGACATGGTGATACAATATTCACAATGCTTAAAGGTTTTAAAATGCCACAAATAAATGTCTATCTTAAAGTTTCCAATAATATTTTTGTCAATAGTTTTTATGTCATTATATTTATCAAATGTTAAATTTATTTATGTGTAAATTCAGAATAATTTGATACGTCGAATAGAAGAATTGAGGATCAATCATTATTCTGAAGATAAGGAAAAATGGATGAAACTGTCTACGAATTTAAGCGTTTACATAGATGTATGGTGTTCGCTAAACGGCAGATTTCAACAGAGAATATTTAATCCAAATATCGATATGTTGACAGTTGATTGGCATCCATTTAAATCCGTTTCATTTCTAATGCCGTTACTCACGCAATATAATTCATATCGGTATGTCTATTTTTTAGTTGCTAAATTAATTTATTATATGTATAATGTAATAATATTGATATCCGCTCTCTAAAAAAATATGTTATAAAAAATAATATTAATTAATTACATTATGGAAAACAATTACTAATAGTTATTAATTATTAATTTTTATTTTATATATAAAAGTTTAATATATTTATTTATTTATTTATATAAAAGTTTAAATATTATTAATTATTGCTAATCGGTAGTTATCTTATCATTATAGTCAGCCAAGAGAGCTTAAGAAAAATTATTCAAAAATTTACGACTAATTCTCTAGGAGCGAGTATCACAAAATTTGTAACGTTTACTTTAAAATTAATATTACGACATCAGAGTAAATTGGGAATTTATACAAATTAATTATATTTAAGAACTGAAGATGAAAATACATATATGCAGCATTATTAAATATTGAAATACAATAGGTACTCGTCACAGAAAGATTATAGATCGATAATACAAATATTGATAGATTCTTCAATCACAAATAATTTTTTAGTAAACAAAAGCAATTTTTATTGCTTTTAGTTACTAAAAAAATTAATATTTTTATAACAGGTATTTTCCTTATAAATAGTAAGGTTTAATTTAAAGATACACTTAGCCGTATGTTTACTTTTTATTCTAACTATTCCGTTTTTCGTGATTTTCAGACATAAAATGGATGTAATTCAACAGCATGTATACACTTGGTCAAATTATACGGATGTGTTGTTCGTAGCCGACTTTCCAGGGATGTACTTGGAAAATTACATATCCACCGATTTCACAAATGTTTCTTTGACGGTGCTAGAAGGCGAGGTAACTTATGACGAAGAAGAATCAATGGATACGATCACTGTGTCGAAGGAAAAATCAATCTCTGTCGGAACAGGGAAGTTTCATCGAATAAAAACTACAAGTTCTTACCCGGCATGTTACATGTATACTTATACCAATCAGACAAAGCAATTAGATAGTGAAAAGTAAGTATTATATATACATAAATGTCATAATAATAAGATATTACTATACAAAAACGCATAAGTTTCTATACTAATTGTAAGATTTGGTGATTAGTTTTATGCTTTTATGATATATATTGCGATAAGTTTTTGAATAGTATTCATAACGTATATAGTTTATATTTTATAATAAAGAAAAATTAATTATTGAAACAAATAAAATTAATAAAATTTTTCTATATGTGTACATGTTAAGAAATATATTTTAAGTTAAATTAATACGGTTTTTAAATTTACACTAATGCATTTTTAGAAGGAAATCTCCTCCAGTAATAGAAAACACGCCACAGCTGTTAAAAGAAATTAATTATAAAATCATTGCATGGATAAGAACATTTGTCCATATAACAAATGCCTTCTTAAACTTGATATACGATGTTCCTATGGTCCGACGAATACATATTAACAAATAACAAACATTAGTAATAAAAAAAAAGTAAAAAAAGATTAAAATTATATCTCTTACGCCTAACAATATATTTTATTCCTATTTATAATTTTTCCACAAAAATTTCTTTACTTTTTAAACGTAAATTAAGTTATATTAATTAAATTTAACTAAAATTTAAAAATAATATGTTATAAATAAATTTATAATATAATATAATATAGAAAATTTAATAATATAATGAATTCTAAAAAAATGTGCAAATTATATTTTTATAGTTTTTAAATATTATAAATATTTTTAAGAGCATTAGAATGTATCATAAAATGTGTTTTTAAACTAGTTTATATAAATTACTAATTTTCAACAATTAAAAAATTTATTTATATAAAAATATATTCGATCTCTTATACAATATATATATATATATAAATTGTAACACACAATATACGTGTACTATTATTACACATGAAAATGTTACACAGGAATATTGCAAAGATATTATTTTTATTATTTTTATATTATACAAAAAGCCATGTGATAAAATATACGTATACAAGATGTAACAAAGCGATCATATCAGAATGATAAATATCACTTAAAAATTTTTTAATGAAAATCCCAGTCTTTTAATTTCGAAGATTTTTACATTATTTCAACAATATTCTACAAGTTAAAATAATATCCTGTCTAATGCGTCTCTTAAAACCCTACAATTTTATTTGGAATATTTCTTTCAAGAAAATGCATATTTTTTGAAGAACAATTCTGATACGGTTGCTCTATTATACTCTGTGTATATATTGTTACAAATATTAATGTGATAATCTATTATAACTTAAAATAGAATG
Organism: Cyphomyrmex costatus; assembly: GCF_001594065.2. Lineage (NCBI taxonomy): Eukaryota > Metazoa > Arthropoda > Insecta > Hymenoptera > Formicidae > Cyphomyrmex > Cyphomyrmex costatus. Next base: position 493,796 of record NW_017279836.1, read on the forward strand.
AGATTCTATTATTTGTTAAAATAGAATTGTAATTTAAAATAGCTAATATTTTTAACCAATTTCAGTATCTGACTCAGCAACTTATAAATTTGTATACCTATTTTGTAATTGCGCTAAATATAAAGTGTACTAAATATAAATATTGTTGATATATTCAAATTCCCTCATATACTAATGTGATCATAAAATTGTTTAAATCTATAATGGTCAAAATTTATTTATAGGTAAAAATATATCCAACAAATGATTAAACAATAGCAATTTAACAATTCTAATTAAAAATAAAGTTTAAAAGAACTTTCGAGAATGTCAAAATTAAAAACAAATAACAGGCTAATGAGAGTCACTTTGCAGTTATTAGTGCGATAGCAAAAGCTTATTTGTTAATATACATATAATAATTATATTATAATAGATATGAAGGTGACCTCCACTTTTTAAAATGGAATTATGTAATTTTTTTTAGATAACGTGATTTCTCTAATTATTTTACATATAAAAGTATTAAGGTAGAAATACCAAAAAACCAATAGTTTTCGAGATAGTTTACACTTTATTTTGGTACATATATTGACACAAAATGTTAAATAATTCGTAAACTATTGACTTTTTGATTATCGTACCTTTTAATACTTTTATGAACAGAATAATGAGATAAATCAAATGGTGTAAAGAAAACATAGGTTTTTGAGGATCTTTTTTTGAACACGGCTTGACCCTTTCATTTTTAATGATATGATTTTTTTATGATATCACTTATTTTTTATAGTACAGATATATAAAAAATATATATGAAAAAAATATTTAAAATTGATTTTAAAATATTATATAACGAAAGAAAATGAAAAACGGCGAAAAGAAGGAGTGGGGAGGGGGAAGAGAGGAGGAGGAGAGGAGGTGGAGGTAAAGAGGGTGCGATGGGTCAAGGTTGGTGGAGGTGCGAGCGTAATTCTTATTATCATTAGGTACACATTGAATAACTTCTATTGTACATAACGCCCTCCAGAGGCGCCATTCAAGCGAAATATTGCACAGTTGTATTCTACTCGGCAAGACCTTTCCAACGATATATATTTTGTATCAATTCGCGATTATCACTTTAGCCACTTCCCTTGTCAGTATTTCAAATCGTGTACTATGTGCACTTTGACCATTTTGACGCAACATTCCTGAAGAGAATTGCGGAACTTTATAAATCTAGTGACTTTTTAGCGACTTTGCCTGTCACGCGAAAAAGGCCGCCATGGCCTCTCTCAGGTTTCTCTCTGACAGTATAAATAAGAATGTATAGATGGGTAGTGGGCAGTATAGATACAATAGATACACACATACTGATTTGCGAACGGAAGTCGATGAGATACTAGCAGAGAGAAGCCTGATGGCTCCTGCACACTGGACGCGGAAACGCTTACCGCGCGGCAAAATGCGACGCGGTAACCAATCAATTGCCCGCTTCTCCAGAAAAGCATATATATATATATATATATATATCTTCTGCCGCGCGGAAAATATGCTACCAGGAAGTAAGATATAAGGAGACTCCACTCCGTAAAATAAAAGTGGACCCATTTTAGGTTTCGAGTTCAGCTTCCGATTCTGATGAGTGCAAGTAAGAGAAATGATCATTTCTCTTACTCGCACTCATTATGCGCAGCACTACTAAATTCACGAGCGCTGCGAGTGTCGAGAATCGGAAACGGAACTCGAAACCTAAAATGGGTTCATGTCTTGTAGACTGGCGAGACCGAGTGGAGTCTCCTTATATCTTCCTTCATGTATGCTACTTTTGCCGCGCGGCAATCATTTTGGCCAATAGAATCGGAAACAAGGGTACATGATCGAACAGAAAAATCGGCAAGCGTCCTCGGTAAAAATCATAACCTGAATCTGTTTTCCAATCATCCAAGAAAAAACAGTAAAGCATTCTTAAATATAAGAAGGTTCAGTTCTGAGTCGTTCACCTAACGTACTGCTCCACTGTTACGTAAAGCATTCTTAAATATAAGAATTAATTAAATAATGGCTTATGTGATCTATTTATAATTATATATATTATTTTAGCTTCTATTTTTCCACCGATCACTCTTTGTATTTCGATCAATATATAAGGCTAAGATGAGTGAAGAAAGGCGTCGAGTGTTACTTTTAGCCTTATTACATATAAGAAATCAAAGAAAAAGGAAAAATGTAAAAAAAAAACGAAATTATTGGGTACATCCAATACTCCAACGTAAACAACAGCAAGGGCATTGGCATAATTTAATTCGTGAAATGATTCTGCAGAATGATGAGACATATTTTAATTATATGAGGATGACACTGGATATGTTTGAATATATTTGTTATCAAAAGTAGGACCTTTGATAACAAAAATGGAAACAAATTTGAGAAAACCTATTCCACCAGATACGAGACTACCAATGACTATACGGTATGAAAATTTATAATTACTTGTAGTAGGAGTGTTTTTTTCTTTTATAAGTATTCAAAATTATTTTCAAACTGAATAAACAAATTAATTTTTCGACTAATTATTAAATTGTTAATCAATTTAATTCGTGATAGTACTGCAGTAGTTTATTAGAGTTGTGTTTCAAGACCGACAATCGTTCAACGCGCAGTTTAGAAAGATATATATCGGTACATAAATTTACGCGAAATTATATATATAAGCAATTAAATTCCAGCTAGACTGTTATAGGCTTCGATTCGTATTAGTTATATTGTTACATTAACGTTGTTACATTACTTTAAAAAATTTTTAATTAATTTTTATTTTTAGTTATTTGGCAAGTGGAGATGGACTTCATAGTATTTCACTTAATTATCGAATTGGAAGAAGTACTGCGACACTTATAATAAGAGAAACTTGCGAAGCTATATGGGATTGTCTTTCCCCAGAAATATTATTTACACCATCTGAGAATGGATGGCGGAAAATAGCCCTTGAATTTGAAAAAAGATGGAACTTTCCAAATTGTATTGGTGCTATAGACGGGAAGCATGTTGCTATAATAGTAAGATATTATATTAAAAGCAAGTATATGAAATTGTAATAACAAAATTAATTAATATTAAAATTATTTCCAGTGTCCTAAAAAAGCAGGAAGCACGTATTATAATTACAAACAATTTCACAGCATAGTTATATTAGCACTTGTAAGTGCCACATACAAATTTTTAATCGTCGATATTGGTGCTCAAGGTCGCCATAGTGATGGAGGAATCTTTAAAAATTCTGCTATGGGACAACGATTTTACAACAACGATATGTATTTGCCCGCTCCTTCTGCTATTAGTGCTAGACATCAAGTTCCATATGTTATTGTAGCTGATAAAGCACTCCAATTAAATTCATTTACCATGCGACCATATCCATCGAAAAATTTAACGTTTTCTCAACGAATTTTTAATTATCGATTAAGTAGTGTCAGAAAATACATTTGCAATATGGGTCAATCGATGGCGTATTTTGCAGAGACCTTTAAGTACTTCTCTTGAAACAAGTGACGCAATAATTAAAGCAACCGTCTGTTTACATGCATAATTTATTAATGAATACTTCGTATTATTGCGGAGACAATTATGACGATAAGGTATCTGCAAATGGCCAAATAATGGAAGGAGAATGGAGATCAACATATAGAAACACAGATAATTATAGCAATATTAGTCATTGCAGTAATAATTATAGTAAACATGCTGGTGAAATTAGAAATACCTTTATGGATTATTTTATGAACGAAGGTAAAGTACCCTGGCAAGAGCAAAGTATACAAAGAAATTTATTGTAAAAATTTATATTTTTCTTTGTATATAAAAAATTGACATTAAGATTAGGTTAAGATTACATTTAGATTAACAAAAAGAAATAGAAAATTAGGTAAAATACGAGTAATAATTTTTCTCAGTTCTTATATTAAAACTAGTTCATTATTAAACGAAAGAGTTAACACTAGTTTTCATTAGTTAAACAAGTGATTAGTAATAGAAACTTAATTTATTCTTTTTCAGCTATAAACATTTTGAACATACATGAAAAACAGAAAATATATTTACTTTATTTTGTGATACATTTGTATAATTATACTTTGTTATGTATCTTGTTATATTAACGCTAGATATTAAGTACAAAACAGCTTATGCATGATAGTGTAAACATATTGCACAACATAACTTATTCATTACATGATACTTAACAAATACATGCACATATAAGCTAAAGAAACTATAAAACTTAAAAGGAATTATAAAATTTAAAACAGAAACAATAGCACATAAAATGAGTTATGGAATATTGTAAAAGGTGGTGGCTTCTCTTTGACTACTTTTAAAATTTTTTTTAATTATTTCAAGATATTTGCCACATAACAAATTATCACCTTTTATACGATATTAAATTTATTTTAAATATCTGCCTCTGCAATAAGTTTCAATATTTGTTTCGTAATATGTTTGGAATTATCTGTAGTCATATTTCGAAGACATGCTTCAAGATACTTAGTAAAAGATTCGATTTCATCAGGCTTAGATTGATTTGTTGGTCTCGTTCGTTCTAATTCTTTTAAAATAGTTTTTTCACAATAAGAATTCGTATCTTCTTTTTCAACTGTTGTTACTTTTCCTGTAAAAAGAGAAAATAAAAATATTTTTTATTATAAATGTTACATTTAATATAAAATAAATGTTTCTTATTTATATCAACAAATACATTTCAGACAGAGGCAAGTGAAATAATACCCTTACAACAGATTCTACACTGTATGTTTCAAAAAATTTTTACAATTTCTTATAAAATAAAAATATATTTTGTATATACGTACGATGTTTCCTTCTATTCGTTGACTGTAAAGCGGGGAGCACAGACTTTTGCATAATGCATAAACCATATACATAAAGAATTTGATTGGTCCATTGACTCATGCATTAGAAAATGGACCAATGAAATTCCTTATGCATAACGCATAAACCATATATATAAAGAATTTGATTGGTCCATTGACTCATGCATAAGAAAATGGACCAATGAAATTCCTTATGCACATGCTTTATGCGTTATGCAAAAGTCTGTGCTCCCCGCTTAAGTCAGAGTCAGAATTGTCTGTATCTCTGGCAACACTGGCAGTCACTACTACGACAGCTACGTTTTTCTCTGCCTATTATGCCGATTCTACATTAGTTGCAAGTCGATCGCAAGTTTGTTGCGACAGCCAATCTGAAGCGTTGATTTCAAAATCCAAGCTTGAGATTGGCTGTCGCAACGAACTTGCGATCGGCTTGCAACTAATGTAGAACCGGCTTTAAGCGGGGAGCACAGACTTTTGCATAACGCATAAACCATATACATAAAGAATTTGATTGGTCCATTGACTCATGCATAAGAAAATGGGCCAATGAAATTCCTTATGCACATGCTTTATGCGTTATGCAAAAGTCTGTGCTCCCCGCTTCATTACCTTACGTTACGACTACGCATGTTACGTCTCGTTCTCTGCCATATTGCTGCACCAGTGCAACACTCAGACAGTAAGTCTGTTCTTTATTGCTGAACTTTTGCACTACTTCATCTATCTTCCTTTTCTCTCCAAGAGAAAGGAAAAGGAAAAAAGATGAACTGATGCAATCACCCTACACTGGTGCAGTCAAGAGAAAACGCTATAGGCATTAAGGAGCCTACAGACCAGGGGTTCTATTCCTGAAAAGAAACTTATATGAAAAACTAGGAAAATACTATAGTATACGTAACGTATACTGTAGTATTTCCCTAAACTTTCGTATACGTTTCTTTTCAAGAATAGACCCCCAGAGCGGCGCAGCGGTGAAGCGGCGAGCGATAGCCAATGAGAGCCATGCTTTTGCGTAAAAGCATGGCTCTCATTGGCTATCGCTCGCCGCTTCACCGCTGCGCCGCTTTACCGCTGCGCCGCTCTGAGTATCGATCATGAAACTTTTTCTCTGGAATGAAAAGTGAAAAGTGAAAATTTTTATCATTGAAGTTAATGGAGAAATTTTTCACTTTTCACTTTTCATCCTAGGGAAAAAGTTTCTTGATCGCTGCCCTGGTCTGTAGGCTCCTTTAGTCCGTTTCACGATATATTTCGCGATTTTCATGTCTGATATCGTTTATCGTTTATGGTTTAGATTCCTATATAGATCACTTGAATTGTTCACACAATCTAAAAATACATTTTTTTTTCATAACAAGAACAAATGCAATCTAGTTAAGACGTAAAGAATTAACGGTGCATTTGATGCATATTTGTTTATTCGATTCAAGCTTTTATTCTCTAACATCACTATTCTATCATACATTCTGGAACAGGTTTAGAGAAAATTATTTGACGCAATTTGACTCTAGTAAGTATGAATTTGCTCATATACAATTATTATAAGTGTAATTTCAGTATTTCATGATTACCAAGTCACCTGCTTAATTTATATTGTGCTTTTAGTCAACGATCTACTTTACATTTGATTTAAACACAAAGATTGCGCGACGATTCAAACAATTTATCATGAATTTTAGTTTTAGGTCATGAATTTTGATCGAAATTATTCCATTTTCCTTAGAAAATACAATAAAAAACTAGGAAGTAATTGAATAATACAATCAGAATCCATTTTGCATAATTCCATAATGTGTATCCAAATACCAAAAATATTTGGACTTGGATGGAAACTTACAGATTTATCTTATGCCTGTTGTTTTTTTTTTTCAGCTAAATTTCTTGTATGATTCTTCTTTCTTCTTTTTCTCTTTACATTTTGAAGAAAAGAAAGAAAAACAATGCAAGAAGTTCAGCTAAAAGAAATATAGGCCTCTTTCAATATTGATTGCTTTATTCATTTTTTCTTATTAATAACATATTACTGGCATTATAGGAAAGTAATTAACTTCAGTCTGCATTCGTTTCTTCAACGTTATTAATCGTTCTTACACAATGTCCACAATGTTGCAAAGAATTTTTTTCAATTTTTTGGTTTTTATTGTATTTGATTGACATATATTACTGTAACCATGCCTACACACTGAAATAACATTATTGCTGATTTAATTTGTTTGATTTCTTGAAATATTGTTATACATACGACTTTTCAATCGTGTGTAACTTTAATGTCAGTTTTTTCAACTCACAAGATCAAAATAGAAACTGCACGAACGATTTTTTAACGATTAATTTTGTCCGCCGAATTTTAATGTCTCAATCCGAGATCCGAAACTGTAACGTTTTTTTATATTTTAATACTTATTTTTATTTTTATTTTATTATTATAGTTAATTGTTTGTTAGGCGATTTAGTGTTAAGTAATGTTTAAATTAATTTTATTGAAAATGACTGATTATATGTTTTATTGTTGAATGAAAATTCTTTTTGACTCTTTAATCGCCCTTGACATCATTTTGTTTATTTTTATATAACGAGTCCATATCTTTTTTTTTATTAATTTATTAATTAACTTCTACAATCCAGACGTTTTCTTGCAGATATAATTGCAGTGCAAGATTGACTAGCAATCTTAACCCAGTCATCAAATTATCCATTTTTTTTAGCCTAATAAAGCAAAAGAAATCGCTATGGAAAAGAATAAACTTTCATTTAAGTTAGATGAGCCTGTTACTACGGCTCTAAATGTAAATCCACTGACTGATGTCAATAAGGAAGACAGCCTGTCTTTTGTAGTGCTTGGTCAAGATTCATTGGAGGCTCAAGCTTCCTTATTAGCTTCGTATACTGATCTTCAACAGAAAAGCATGTTAATCGTATGTATATCATAATTCTACTTTACCCCAAGCTTTACCATTTACTTTAAGATAAAAAATAAATGTCTTTTTTCTTATAGGATTATGAGTCAATAGTGTCATCGATGACCACAACTGAGATACAACACAAATTGATAGAAGTGTGGCAAGAAAATGTGAAATTGAATGAAACTTTAAGGAAGAATAACATATCTATGAAGCAACAGTTCGATACCCTGACAGAGTTGATGAAGGAATCAAAAAAAGTTCGTCAGGTTCACAAGCAAAAGTTTGCAGAAACTCTAAACTCCATGAATCATTTGCAAAAGGAAAATACAGAATTGAAATCTAATTTCTGGTCTTTTGAATACCTCCAAGATATTCAGTATGAGGTATATATACACAGAAAAATATATGCTCATAAATAATAATCACTTTTTTAAGTATTTCAGAAGTTCATATATTCGCAAATCTATTGTAAGATAGACCGACGATCGTTCGGCGCGCAAGTTGGGGGGGGGGGGGGTGGGAGGGGAATTTACATATATTACTTTAAAATAAATATTGCGAAGAATATTATTACGTCGACCCGCCATCAGAGGTCTATAGATATTCGCTAAAAATTCTCGTAAGTGCTTTGATAAGCGTATATCTGTATATATAGAATCTCGATTTAATAACTTAAACAGGCGTCTAAGGTAGGCTTCCACTACAATGCCTTACTGATGAGTCCAGTAGTGGAAGTTGGGACGAAACGCCATAATTACGTAATATTCTTCGCAATATATTGTATATTAGATTAATTTAAAAGATTTTTAAACGAAATTATTGGCTCATTGCCCTTATCTCTTCATGTTAGTTGTTTAATACATATGGAGCTTTATCACAAACATTTTAATAAATCTATTTAAAATATGTTTTAAATCCTAGTAAGTTTAATACTAAGATCAATTTTAGTATTTTTTAAAAGATAAGAAATTCTTCAATTATACCAGAAGCTTTGCGGGTTATCGCCGTGTCTTTCTTCATTATTAATGCCAACATTTCGTGAACCATGCCGTTCACTTCATCAGGGCGAGGGGTGCGCTGATACCGAGTCACTACTCTGGGGGACTCCTTTATGTAGACGCTGTTGGGAGGGGAGGGGATGTATGTTGAGGGATGGGGGAAGTAGTACTTCTTTGGCCTGTCGAGAGAGTTTAATAATGAAGAAAGACACGGCGATAACCCGCAAACCTTCTGGTATAATTGAAGAAAATACCCGTGAAAACTTTAAAAGCGTAAAACAAATTCTTGTTTTAAATAATAATGAGTGTAAAATTAATTTATATTTAAATTAATTAAAATTGAGATTAAAATAGTGTTTTAAAATTTGTAATTATATTTGCAAGTATATTTCAAGATTATCAAAAAAATATTCTTGGTACAAATAGCCATTACTTGAAAGGAAGAAAGAGTAAATTGAATAATTATTTTTCTTAGCAATAGAATAACATTTTCTATGTATAGAGATATAATATGTATTGTACATTCTATCATCCATTTAATTTTTTTTTAGATTGTTAAAGTTTTTTCTGATGATACCATTGTTGTTCCTTCCAAGCCTGAGAAACTTGACGCAAATGAAATATGTGAATTTGCAGCTATAATATCAAAAATAGCAGATAAACGTCTTAAAAAATTCATAAAATTTGTATTATCGAAGAAATTTGATATTAAAGAAGAATTACAAAACTTGCAGCAATTAGAAATGGAAAAAGAATTACAGTCTGCAATGATAGATGACAGCATAAATTACAAACTTTACGATGAAGAGATTAGAGAAAATTCGAAATGTTTGGAGGTAAAAAATCAGGAAATTGTTTGCTTAAAAGAATCCATTCCTCTACATGAACAGAAGTTGCAATGTGTATGTTTCTTTAAAAAATTGTCTAAATATCTTAACAATTAAATTTAGAAATAGAATCAAATTATCTTTTAAATTTTGCAGGTTCTTACTCCTGTTCAACAAGATTTATTAGGAACATCCAATTTAAATCATCAAAAATTCGTAGAAAATATAAAGCAGTATAATGATATGCTGCAAGAGTTAACCAAATGTTTTATAGGACAAGTAGTACGTTTTGTTACCATAGAAAAAGATTTAAAGGAAATTACGGATATACTTAGACTTGACGACAATTCTAAAATGCAATATAAAGAGAAATTATGTCAATATTACAAAGAATTAACTGATGAACAAATGAAAATCATTATTGATAGGCAGACGCTAATAAAATCACAAAACCAATTCCAAAAGATATTGTCTGATCACAATTCTGTTCTACATGAATTGCAAATAATGCTCGATAAAAACGTGAAACTAAACATTTTAGAGGATAATAGCTTTTGCAAGAATTCACAAACGTTAGAGCAACTGGAACACGACAAGCAATCATTAGAACAAGAAAAAAATATTTTCGATCAAGAGAAGAACACTTTCGATCAAGAGAAAGAAAAAAAATCCTTTGAAATTCAAAAAAAGAGCTTGGACATGGAACGTACATCATTGCAAGACGAGAGAAAACTTTTAGAACAAGAAAAAATCGCTTTAAATGAAAAAAAAATGTCACTTGATCATCAGAGTCAGTTATATAAAAATTGCGAAAGTGATCTTCACAATGAAAAAAAAACGAAAACAAGATTGCAAGCCCGTATTAAACAATTATCGGATAAGACAAGTAGCTTGCAACAGCAAATTGAAGAAAAAGAAAAAAAATTTGAAAAGATGCTACAATTGCTTGAACAATGCGTGAGTGAAGTTTTCTTAATATAAACTAACACGTTGTTAAAATAATGTATGGGTAGTATGAAGAATATATGCATTGATATCCTCGTGATATTTCTTTATTTGATTGCGATTGCGATCTTGTACATACAATGAGAAGCTCTCTACTACTATAACGACGTTAATCGACATCTGGAGAGTTCTTTACTCATATACGTATGCGCGAATCTCTCTGCTTACCTAGGCTGGGTCCACAACCTTGCTTTAAGAAGCCCTAAGCCATAAAACCGTAAGAAATTGATCAATCATAATTGAATACGAGGTATTCTCTTAAAGCGAGGTTGTGGACCCAGCCTAAGTAGCGCACTACCAACTAAAATACAATCTCAAGTCGCGCACTATTTAAACATAAAATTCAACACAACAAGATCAGTATAGAGTTGTAAGAATTAAAGTAGATAAATTAAATTTGCGATACATGTTTATATTAAGTTAACTAACTTAATATAAACTTAATATACTATAACATTACACAATTTAATTTAAAATATTTGTGTAAATTTTATATCAATTCTGTCATTATCTTAAATTTGATTATTTTTATTATACTGGTTTTTTTTTAGGCGGAAGAGAAAATTGCATTACGATCGCAATCATTGATTGACAAAGAAGCTTTTCGAAATTTAGAAAAAATGAATGAAGCATTGTTGGAAGAAAAGTGTAAATTGGATAAGGAATTGCTGAAGCAAATAGACTTTAACAAACAGTTACAATCCCGTTACAAAACACCTAACAACTCTACTGATATGTCAGAACAAATGTTTAAGAAATGTTTAAGAAATGTAAGTATTTTTTAAAATTCATTACACCGTGACGTTTTTATCTAAAAATAAAAATGACCGTTTCCTATTTTTTATTACTATTAGAGCAGTGACAAATACAACGGGCATACAAAAGGCGGCAACGCCACTGTAAGAAAGAAGTGGTTGAGCAATCGAAATATCTTTCGCTTATTCTCAATGAAATAATGAATAGTTTATTCAAATGTTCAAATTCCTTAGGAATTGGTATACACGCAACATATAAATACAATTTTATTTCTATCGTACCGTTTCTTTGTAAATCTATAACTGTATGCAACGCTTTTGGTATATCTTATGTATAGTTGGCATTGCTAAGTTGGTTGCTTTTATCCTTGATTATTCTCTTTCGTTATCTTTTCATTCTTTCTGTCCTTTCAATAATACAATTGCCTTCTTTTACTAGATTATTGCAAGCTACATGTATCTTACAATATTGCTCAAAGTAATAGTATACTATTATATGTATGATTTAGTAGATATACCAAGTTTAAAAATCTTTATAAATTTTTTTCTCAAATTTTTGGTATGATTATAGTAAAAATATATTTTTATATTGAATCTACTCATATAAATGTAGTATTTTAATTTTTTTTATTAAAATATATTTTACACAATTCTTTACAAAAATTCTTTGATAATTTAGAATTCAAGTTTATTAATGCCTTTTTTTAATTGGCATTTTGCACTGACATTGGAGATAAATTACAGAATGTAAAGAAATAAAATATTGCACATATGCATTTTAATATGATAACGAAAACAAGGATTTTAATACGTTTATCTTAATTTTCTTATTATATCAGTATTATTCAATTGTTTAATTATATACGATTATTTTATTTTATTGCTTATAAGATATACGAAATGGCATACATTGGATACCATACTACACCAATAAAATCTACAGAAATTGCTCGACATTTGTCACAGCGCTATACACTTTCTTTTTTTCTGTCTTATTTAAAGAATCAATTCAATGCATCTTATTGTGCAATGTAATATCGCACACAATAAAATATTGGACATAACACTATATGTTATGAGTTTATTTTTATTGAATGTAACTGAAAAAAAAATACATTAGACTGAAAATAATTGTGTTACATGTAAATCTAAACTAACATATATTAACTTGTGATTACAGTACAACTGTACATGTAGTCGAAATAAAATGCTGTCCAAAATACTGTAAGAAGTTCATATCACCGCATTCAAAGACTTAAAAAATGCTTAAAAGATTAAGAAATCATATAAGAATATGTAAGTATACTCTTATATAAGAAGAGTGATATCATATGTACTGATACCTCTTATATTAAAATATTCATATAATTTTTATTAATATAATAATTTTACGTAGTAAACGCATAATAACTCGGATAATGTTAAAAATGCGTTTTAATTCTAGTTTTAATAAAACTAGGATTTAACTGATAAGACTGAATAACACGTTATACATATGAAAATTTTATTTTCTTAAATAGTTATTTGTAATTAGAATTAATATAAGAATGTGTAATTTGAAAATGTACTGAGATATTTTTCGATGTTTCTCACTTGACATTAGTTATCTCTATTTTAATATTTCATTATAATACTTTGGAAGTACCAAATACAAGTTTTCTAAACAAAAAAACTATTACAACAACGAATGTAATTAAATTCTAAATTTTACACCAAGATATGAATTTTATCTATGTACATCACACACGCAGTATCTGCAACTGTTAGTTACCTCATATGACAGTATTGTAAGAAGGTAAGAAATAGTTTTAAAGAAAACGTGCTCTTGATGAAAATGAAACTATTCTTCCTAAGCATCTATAACATATCGTATTTGCACATAACTCTAGGCTAGATGTAGGTAATGATGGATATATGTACACCAAGCACGTCTCGCTCGAATACGTCTATACTGGATCTACTACAAATACACTTAAGAGAAAATATCCTCGTCTCTAGTTCTCATTTATTTCCACCACCTTCGGAACGCGTTCACGCCTATGCGATAACAAAAACGAAGCTAGGTGATGCGACTCGGACCATGGTCAGTGTAGCTCCGCTTCAAGTTCCCCCTCATAGCGAGGAGGAAGGGGTAGAAGAAAAAGAGGTGATGCTTGACCTTGGCTGGAGGAGCTGCGGTCAACGATTCTTTCCCGCGTGCTGGTCAGAGAAGATGCATGTCTTTTTGCGCTATACAATCATCGCATGCACTCGCCATCCCTCCACCTTTTCACAAATCGGTTGGGACCGATCGCGGAGGGACACACATCACGACGACGACGAGCCTGCTCAAGGTAGGCCGGTCGCATATCCTTAAAAATTCTTTACAGCCGACGAGCGAACACCCATTTGATGCACTCGTGGGGATATCCCGTCGAGTTCGTGATTTTCGCAAATGGACGGAATGCGATCGAGTACTTTCCCGGATCCAACTAGTAGTTATGGGAGTAATGACTGCATGAAAATGAATTAACTAAAAAGAGAAAAACACAAATCATAAACAAGTATTGATTTTTGTACAATTAAAAAAATTTTGAGAAACATCGCTTACTTGCGACAATTAAAAAATTGTCATTTTTTAAATGCTTGCAAAAAAGAAGGGAAAGAAAAAAGAACAATTTAAAAGAATATATTTGTATTTATCTATAATTAGTTATTACACAAAAATTACGTTTTAAAATTCATATTATAAAATTTTAATATTTAAAAAAATTTTATATTTAATATTTAAAAAATTTAATTTTAAAATATTTAAACTCTTATTTACTACAAAAAAAATTTTTTTTTAAGTACTACTGCTACTTATGACAATTAAACGATTTAAACCTAGGATCTATAATTTATTAATTGAACTTTATATCAAAACTAAATGTTTCTTGCAAAATATATAACAAAAATACAAGCTGTTGTTATTTTATTTTCAAAGCTTTAACAATTCAATTTTATTTCAAAATTTCTGATAATTTATCTTACAAAAATATAGAGATTGTTGCAGAAACAAATATACAGCTCTGAATTAAATACTAATTGCAGAGACAAATGATTAATACGAGAAATCACCTCTTAATGTATGACTGATGATTTAATAAGTAGACGTTGATGATCAGCAATGCACTCCTGTCTCTCAGGACACCTTCTAATTTACATTCCTTCGGTGATGGAAAGGAGCAGCACGCGTTCGTTAATTAAAGTGACGAGCGGAAATGCGGGCGAGACGGCAACGTCTTTTAATGGCGCAGCATCCAGGGAATCGATAATATCTCTCGTAGTTGCAAGATACATATGCATAGAATTTTTTCCTTATAAGACCGGTTGATCAAGGTTCAATTAAATCCCCCTTCGAATTAATCTTATTATTAGCATATGAGAAAAATAAAATATAAAGTATTGATAAGAATTTTTTTAATCATAGAAGTTTTTTAAAGCCCTTTAAGATATCGATGTGTGACACAAAGCAAAAAGCTTTTACTAGTATCTACAGATTTTCTTTCACAGAATGCGTTTGAATTCTTTTTTGAGATAATGGATGTTTTCTTAGTATAAGACTCAAATGACACAACAATAGTGCATTATTTAATTTTTGTTCAATATTGGCAAACAATAAGGTGTTATTGAAAAGCACCCAATTAAAAAATTTAAATATCTCTTCTCTCTCTTCTATGATTGATGTAAAAATTATTTACGTTGGAACAAATATACTTTCTATTAGTACAAGAATTATGAAAAACACATGATGAAAAATATTTTTTGACTTATCTGTTGCATACTAGCTTACATCTAAATATATGAATATTTAATATGCGAATAATTTGTTTAATCTGTCATCACGATGCCTTAATTGTTCTCAAGTGCAAAGCACACAGTAAGATAATTTAAAAAATCGTACGACACGAACGTGTCAAATCAAAATGTTCTTGAAATGTTTGCCGTTTGCATTACGTACAATTCTCTTTACACAACGTATAAGAACTTCAACTCGGTTATATGCATAAATCTATGTCCTTTTTAACAATTCCGCATACTCTACTTAAAACGTGACTGTGTCAAATGCTCGATCATTCAGCTTGTTTCGATTGAATTTTCAGTTTAATATACTCAGCCGGTTATGATAAAAATGTAAATGTAACAGACACGTTTATAGCTTCGTAAGAAAAAGTGCATAACATTAACGTCACAACAATGCCGTTATTTATATTTAACGATCGATTTTTCATAAATCTTTTTTTAAAAGATATAGAAAAACAACAGGACCGGCAGAAGTTTGACCTTCATTTAAATAAAGCGTAAAAATGTCGCGCAACTTCTAGGTCAGGGGCATTATCAAATTAACATCTATTATGCCGAAAATGATCGTGAAACTCAAGTTCTATCACATATTTAGATTACACATAAAGTATATTATCCTCAATTTTTGAAATATTAATTTCAACATCAATTTCTTTGATATTCTGTACATTTGTTGTGTAAATATTTTCTCAATATTAATGTAAACATTTTGATTGTTAATGTTAAAAAATAATTGTAAAAATTAATAATTAGATCATATGTGTTATATTTAATTAATAATTATTATAAATATATACAAATGTTTTATCAATTAAGGTGTGTTAGATATGTTTGACGTTGACCGAATGATAATGACGATGATTAATCACGTTACTCAATGACTCAGCGTTTTTAATATAAATCGCGGTCTGTCACTTTTTTACTCCCCAAGCATTTTCTGCATTTATGAACGGTGTATAAAATTCCAAGAATTATGGTCTTTAGATCGTTGGTCATTATCATCCCCCTAACGTAAGTGACTCTCCGAAAAGACCTGACAAAATACAGTTGTAATTCTGCATCCAAAGTGCCTTCCTAGAAGGCTCTTTTCTCTGTTATATGAAGCGAAACCGAGAAGTATCATTAGACCTAATTAGACTCATGCTAATTAAATAATGTGTGTGAATATGATTCGTTTGTCTCACGTAAACTCGATACGAATGATTAATTATTTCTTTGTGCGAATAATACGTAATTGCGCCATCGAAAATCGCGATAAAATATCTTCCAAAAGTAATATGTGCGTGTCTATTTAAATATATGCATTCTCGCTTATGAGAAACTGAAAGCACAATGGGACATTTAATAAACAAACACCAATAATTAAAATAGCGTGACTCTTTTACGTCAGGACGCATTCAATATTCACTTCTGGGAGCCAACGAAAAAAAAATTAAATATTGAACGTGTTAGGAACGTATCGCAAAAAAATGCAAAAACAAAATTAATAATTTGGTTTACGTTTATGATGATTTTATGCAGCGAAATGACCATATTTTATTGCAATTTTAAAGAGAGGTAAATCATTTCAATTAATATACTTTAATTTCCAATGTTTTAAATTATTTTTTTATGAAGTAAGAATGTATCGTTCTTTTTGTCAATCTCCAGTGAAAGAGGATGCTAAAGTGACGACTGAACTTAATCAATGATAAATTCTTAATTCTAAAGTAAAACATTACAGAAATTAAATAAAATATTACATATCCATTAAGTAAAACATCACGTACTTTCCTTGCAAGGTTACGTACACCATTACACAGATCAATTTCCACTTGCTTCTCTTATAAGTTGATTCAAAATCATAATTTGAAGGTCTCATATTATATTCTTATACATTATTCAAATATAAGAAACTACTTTTTGTGTATAAATATATACCTATACTTAGAATCGTTTATATATCATTTGAAGAAGTCCTACAAAGGAAACTGTAATTTACAATTTTTTATATAGACTTGTAGTTTCCCCACAGTTATTTGCGTGCTATCCTTTCATTCTTTTTTTTTTAAATATTTTATATAAAAGAAATACGAAAAAATAGAAAAATACAAAGTACACATTTCATCGGGTTTATTTACAATAAACAATACCAGCATTCCCTTAAGAAACTTTTCGATGTTTTAATGGTACCTCCGCCTCAGGAAAAAATAAAGACATTATAAAATCACAACAAGACAGGGGAATATCTGCGAAAATTATCGGCTTGATGAAATCACGAGATCGGATTATGCTGCCTCGGATTTTACGAGGATCACGTCCTCGGCGCCAGAAGCGGCACAGCGCGCATCACGGAATCTTAGAATCCCACGAAAACACTTGGCATTGGCATTCCCATTTGCGGCTCTTTGTGCCGCAACTGGTACACTCCTCGTTCCGAGAGCACGGCATCGTGTTTTCTTTCTCACTCGTTCATTCGCTCTCTCGCACGTATGAAACCGCAGGTAGCCGACAACAAGCTGACAACAAGCGTGCGGATACTTGTGCACGTGTTGGTGCGTGCGTACCCCTACGTCAGGAAAACGCGCCGGGTTGGGCCCGCGTATATAAGGCCCGCTGCACTCGAAATGGAATCAGTCTCCGATATGTTGCGTCCATTGCATTTCGTAAGTGGTCCGCATGGCTCCTTTGCATCTTTGACGTCGATCCTATTGTCTTGAAGACACTTCTCCTTTATTCTCTCGATTTTTTGCTTCCGCGTCGCGTGTGTATTATACGTTCCTTCTCGATGGCACGAAGTGTCAATCACGAGCACTAATAACTCTGATTAATTAGCATAATTCGCATCCCCAAGACCGATCACATATCGCTCCAAGTGAACTATCTTCGAATAGTCAGGATTATATTATAGACGGAATGAACGATTTTACTGAAGAATCTAAAGATAGACATAGTAAAATAATTTTTTTGGACCGTAAAAATAATTACGTGGAAAACTCAAGTATAAACAATGCTGCTAAAAGTTTGATATTCTAACAATTAATCAACTTTTAAGCATTCTACATAATTATTTTGATAATCTAACAAAATTATTTTTAAATCTATAGCTAAATTTTTAGCTTTAGCATTCGCGTTTTTTCAGTGTATAATATATCATATCTCTCTCTCTCTCTTAATAATCGAATATAAACATAAATAAAAATCAAAGATTAATTTGAATGTAAGAAGAGCGAATAAGAAAAAGATTCATTTTTTACTTTTCTCTTAAATTGCTTATGTTCTAATCTTTATTTTTACAAAAAAAATGTATAATTTTAGTGAGAATAGAAAATTTAAATTAAATAATCAGATTATTATCAAAATGTATTAGTAAAAATCGTTACTATATTTTATTATTTATTAGTATTAGAAATCTTACGATATTAGAAATTTTTTCAGAAAAAGATGTAAAAAGAGATAAAATTTATTCAAACACATATAAATATACGTCATGGATCACCTTTATTGCGTATCCAGCAGAGAAAGAAAGAAACCTCCAAATAAATCTCCAATCGATCGAAAATTTTCTAAGTGCATTCCTATAGGAGAACTCGTAAAATATTGCATAAAGTAGTGCAACTGCTTCCCAAAGAGTTTCTCGCGATGTAATATCTCCAATACGAAATTCCAGCTCGAAATATCTAAGAGACACGATTTATAATGCGAATATCGCAAATCAGGGGAAGATGATAATAAGGAATCACACCGCATTGATTCTAGGTGCTCCTCTTCGCGGCGTTCGCCGTCGTCGCGTTCGCCGCCGCTGCGGAAAATGAAGCTCCAGCAAATGTCCAGAGTGAAGTCGAACCGCAACCAGAAACGAACGATTTAGAAGCAGACGCTTCATACTGGGGGTAAGTTACGAATCATTAATTTCTACCTCATTTATCCGCAGGAGAATCCGTGAATCTAAAATCATCCTTAGACAATTTGTAATCACAAAATAGCGATTATAATGAATATAACTATATCAAAAGAACGATTTTGCTGAAGCAAAATTAACTAAGATACAGATCCGTAAATAATTTTGTTAAATTATCGTAATCATAAAATAGGACTGATTGTTAAAATATCACAACTTTTCACAGCCTTACTTTTATTATGCTTGTGTGTCTTAGATCCAAAATTATTTTCAGCAAAATGGTTCTTTCTGTGTACCTTTTAAATGTACCCCGCCGTTCGTTACAGTAGCCGAAGACTTACATGTCATTCACGCAAAATCGACAATTGATTCGCGTGACGAGTATCTTAAAATTATTAGATGAAAGATTAAACTGTCGTATGATAAAAGCGGTAAACGTGCACATTGAAGACAAGTTGGGATTAGCACGATAATAATCTTTCGACGCGACCTTAAGACTTACCTATAATATCTTCATTATTTAGAGTTGGAACACGTCGTCGGAACTAATCGTAACGACAAACATCGAACAGCGATCACGTATTCCATCGTAATGCTTACTCAATCGCGATTACTTATACACTTTACTCATACTTGGTATGCGCTTTGCTTGCTTACGATTCATTCGTAAAGATGACAGTCGCGTAAACAAGGGACACATGGAAAAAATATTACACTTTTGTGGTGCAGTAATTCTTCATTTACATTCATAACCGCATTCCTCTCCTACAATAACTGCGCATGAATCACATGCTATATGTCCCTCGTAATCCTGCATGCATACTCTAACTAATCGCGTGCATAAATGACGCATTTCGATGCGCAATTAACACTAAAATGAACTGTGATAATCAATTTGCAATAATTTAACAGACCATTTACATCTCATTCATTTATTGTAAGTATGATGTTTCGAAATGTCAAAACTTACACGAAGGAAAAAAATTATTCATTTCGCATTACATTAATTTAGTTCGTCTTTGTTCTTTTCAATAAAGAATGTATTTAAGTCAAACGTATTATTGACTTTAACTAAATCAATTTAGTCAAATGAACAATTTTTTTCTCAGTATACCACCACAAAAAAATCTATACAGTACAATAGCTAAAATAATATTGTGTATCAAAATAAAGTTTATTGAGATAATAAAAAGTCTAATTTCTCTCTATGGATTTTTAATTTATTATAATATAAATAATCAATAATTCTTAAGTATATATAACGTAAGTGTACAATTTTGAAGTAACTATCAAAACATTAAAAATGCTTGCTAATACGGAAGAATTTTTAACTTTACGTGCAGTGTGCTTCAATTTGTTTGCATTTGTAAAATCTTCAATGTTCCTCTTCACGTTTCCAGTACTTTGAATAATAATTTAGTGACAATAATAGCAGAAGTATAGAATGCAAAATGACGTTCGTGGCTATTTTGTAAAGATTGTATGCATATAAACCACAATTTGTTTCTTCTAAAGTTGACTAGGAATCAATGAATTTTTCCTTTTCAGCATTAAATCCTAATATTTGATATCAAACCTTCACCAAAGAATCGTTAATTAAAAATTGATTTTGTAACTTAAGTCGTTCATCAAAAAGAGCGGTGATCTTCGAATATTTTAAATATACTATATAATATATATAATATATAAGACTTTTACAAAATGTGGTTTGAATCAACAAAAAATTTCAATTAAAAAAGCATAAAAAACCACGCACAAGTTCTAGTTTGTAATAACTTATTAAAGTCATTAATTTATTGTCAAAAAACATAAATCTATAAACGTTTCGATCAACACAAAGTGACCATCTTCAGTATAAGATTAAACTACTATAACATGAAATCAAACGC
>NW_017279836.1:515148-631063 GCF_001594065.2 Cyphomyrmex costatus
ACAAACTAGAACTTGTGCGTGGTTTTTTATGCTTTTTTAATTGAAATAATATATATATATATTAAATATAATACATTTAAATATAATATTCCATAAAAAAAATTGCGCCTCAAATTACACATCGTTATAGAGCTTGCATTAAATAAAAAAATTCTTCAACGTTTAAAATGCTCATTTTAATCAAATAATTTATCAACAATTTCAGATACGGAAGACCATACAGATACGGTGGCTGGGGAGGTGGATATGGCAGAGGTTGGGGAGGATACGGAGGATGGGGCGGCTGGAGAGGAGGATGGGGCGGCTGGGGTGGACGAGGCTGGGGTGGACGAGGATATGGTGGTTGGGGTGGCTGGGGATACTGGGGTTGAGACATGAACTCCACATTCCATCCGCGTGATACTTAATCGCTATCAATACAGCTTTTGGCTCTATGAATTTTCACTAAGATACGCGAAGCTCTTGGACAGCTTCATTAACTTTGTAAGTTTTTATTGAAACCTTCATTGTATAAGAATAAAAGTATGTTAAAAAAAAGTGAAGCATGTTTTGTTTTTTCCATCATCTTTATCAATCATGATCCCACACGAAGAATTATTTCAAGAAATTGATGTTAATATATTATGATATATGCCATGATTTTATATTGTGCAAAAAGATTAAATTATATAATTGCAAAAATTAAATTTCTTAAAAAAATTATTACAAAGATGAATGTAACATATTTAACATTAAAATTAATTATCAGATATAAAAAAATTAATGTTCTTTATAAAAATTTGAGAAATTCTATTCCAAAAAATTAATCTATAAAATTACAAAAATGAAATTTTTTTGTATAAAAGACTATTGCAAAGATGAGCGTATTTTATGTAAAAATTGATTGATCAGACACAAAAGAAAATTGAAGAACTTCTGTTTCAAAGTTAATACATAATATTTATGTCATAATTTTACATTGCAAAAATTAAACTACACAAATCGCAAGATTGAAAATTAAAAAGAAAAATTGTTAGAAAAATGAATATAGCATATCTTACATAAAAGTCGATTATCAGACATAAAGAAAATCAAATGCTCTTTAAAAATTTAAGTTTAAGAAATTTAAAGACTTGCATTTAACGAATATAATAAAGACAGGATTGATTCGTGAGTAAGAATAACTGGGGGTGTAGGTTGAATAAGGAAACACGGGATGTAAAAAACTGTAATTATTATTAATCGTAATAATATGATTATTGACAATGACGCGACTATGTGCACATTAAAACACCTTATCTGTATCTTACAAGATCAGCTTTCTTACACTATATACAATAACTAAATATCATATTACTTTATATTATATAATAAAATTATCTATTTATATTTTTGTATGTATATATATATATGTTCATATTTATATATTTATATATTTATATATATATATATACTCGCGTATTTATATATATAATATTAAATTCATTGTTATTTAATATTAGAGTAATTGTTATTTCAATATATATATATATATATATATGTAAGAAACGATTAAAAATTAACCAAATATTTATTTTTTATAATTCTGTACAATATAGGCTCTTAAAACTCTGCTTATCACTGAAAAAATGTACAATGCGATATATATGGTATGAAGGTATATGTCTGGAAAAATCCTCTCGTTCGCGAAACGTTTAAACCGATACGGTGCGCGTGTCGGCTCGTTGATCGATAATTCGTTCGCGGTTGATCGATGATCGTGCGCGACACGCGCCGGAGGAACCGCAGAGAAGGATTCGTTTCCGCGATCGACGAGAATTTCAGGGCGGCGGCGAGCGCGCAAAGATCGCCGACGCACTAAACAATACTTCATTTGATTTGATTTCTTTTGCGCTGTATAACAAGGAAATAAAGAGTTATGACAATAAAGAATTGGGGACGAAACGGTATCGCCAAACACACACATTCTCATTCTCTCTCTCTCTTCTTTCTCTGTCACAACTTAATCACTCATTCATTTTTTCACTCTCTTTTACCTTTTCATGGGATTGCAAGATCGCGGCAAAAAACTATTTTACTCTTTTGGCTCAATACAAGTTATGCAATGTACATGGAAGATACGTCCAATTAGAAGAATGATTTATTTTCTAATAAATCCAAAGTATTTCCCAGTAAACACAAACCCAAAAGTAATATAACATCAATATTATAATTTCTCACTCAACAATGTAACTGTTGCATACAGTATACATATTATGTGTTATATTATATTTATATTATTAAGTATAAAATTGTATAACATTGATGTTGTATATTATTTTTAGTATTTACTAAGTTGCCGGCTCTTTAATATCGACTGATTTTCTTTTTATACATTCGCGTAGTTTTTACTCGAAAAGTACTCTAAAAACATGGATGCGGATTCAACACTAATGTTAATTCTCACCGTGTTGGTATAAACATCATGATACCACCAACATATGAATTTAATGAAAATAAATAATCATGTGTTTTGAGCCACGCACTGACAAAAATTTCTAGTTGAAATTTTTTTCTTTAAAATAAACAAACTAGAAGATTATCTAATTATACCTATATCAATCAGAATTCTGGTTATCTGAACTAGAATTATCGTATAATAGATTTAATAAAAAAATTCTAATTTGTCCATTTTCAACCAAAATTCTAATTAATGCAATCTGCATTTTTTTTTTCCAGTACAGTGTTAAATCAACATCTTTGACGTTAATATCACAATATATATTTTTTAGAATGTGATAAAAAATATTGAGAGAATTGCTGACAATTGAGATAAAGATTATGATAGATGTCTAGAAATCAGAAGACGCGGTAATGTCTCCAGTCATGTTTAAAAACTGAAAGACACTACTCTTATCCCGAGCCACCAAAGTTCATTTTTCGGGGGGATGCACAATTACTAAAATATAAAAAATTTTAAATCGAACTTTATATGCCTTGAAAGGCGGCATCGTAAATTTATTTTTTCAAAGTGACAACTTTTCTGGAGTGTTTTCCTTTATTTTCATTTTCGGACAGCCTCCGAAAATTCATCGATCAATAATAAGCCGCGCTACAATGTTTTTTCTTTAAAAATAATTAACAGTTTTGTTGGAAGAAATATTGAAAGTTTTTTGACGCGCGATCATGCATTTATCCTTTTTATATTTTTTGGATTTTTTTTTAGTACGCGCTTGCATCCAAGAAAGAGAGCAAAACTAAAAAACATTTGGAAGATAAGATCCGTACGGTAACACAGCCGTTATATAAGCTTCATACCAATTACAGATTCCTGTGTCTTATCTGATATACGAGTATATACAATTTCTTCTTATCCTGCGCGTCGCGTTACAATTGTGGAGTGAAAAGTTGAGTAGAGAATCGTTTTCTAAATGAAATAACATTGAGCTCACACCGGAAATTTTATTATCCGTAGAGATTTCCGTTCTACTTTTACACTTAAATTTTTATCCAAATACATCCCTCATTTTTGTTTCATCTTTACCGAAATGTAAAAACAATTTTTCTCGTTTATTAATTAAAAATTCGCCACCTATCGCGGCTTCCGCGGTTTACGATTTCTTTTTCACTTCACAATCGATAATGTGCGGTGACTGGGACGAAGAATCTTCCTACGAATATCGTAACAATTGCACGTTTAGCAAAGGATCAGCAATCGGTAAGATTTCTCATCGGCGCATACAAATGGTGAAAATGTAAACAATTTCCATTTCGCTTTATTGCGCATTCTACTAACATACCCCCGATTGCACGCAATCGACTTTTAGTCGCTGCTAATGTTCCTCGTCACGTTTCACACCCTAATTGCTTATCATTCCAATTCCTGTTTTTTTTTTTTTATATATTCTTCATACCAGTAACTTGAGATACGATAACAAAGACACAAAAAATAAATAAACATAATAACAAAGAAGATGGCTAAAAGAAATAATTTTGTTTTAGAGACATCTCTCTCTACGACGTCTTTTGCATGTACACTTTTTTCATTAGAATATATTAAAATGTAAGACTCGATATGTTACTACTCTTCAGATTTTACAGTCCAGTAATAAATTATTTGAAAAAATAAACGCGCATAAAAACGATGATTTTTCATATCTCAAAAAATGTTTTGTATCCTTAAACATATTTTACATCTATTGTTTAGACACATATTTGTAGTTTAACATAGTATTTTTCTTTTAGAACAGAGTTATTCAATATTGCTGGTATTAAAATGCAGCGACAGGTAGAAAAAGGATTCACCATAGGCAATCCTTGCAGGAATCTTCTTTCCCGAAGATGATGGTGATGATGACGAGATGCGTCGCTCTTCGGCTTCGTACGAAACAAATCTAACGGAATATCTTCATCTTATGTATATCTCGTGATTTATCGAATCACATACGCACGTGACTCGTTTGTTCGAAAAAAAAATTTTTTTTTTCTCTTTTCACATCTTTTGCAATTCGGTAGTAATCCTTTCATTTTTAAATATCGGTACAAAACATGGCACGCCGCTTCATCAACCATGAGTATTTTATACGCATAACTCTTGTTATCTACGTGGCGAGATTATGACGATATACTTCTTAATACAAACAGAGAAGAAACGTATAATAACAGTAATAATAGCGTGTGATACATAATAATTAGGATGATACTAAGAGAAAGAAAAGCAGAAGAAGATTGATTGATTGAGCGAGTGAGTGAGTGAGAGAAAAGTGAAAAGAGAAAAAAAGGAAGAGCAAGAGACAGATGGAGAAAGGAAGAAAAAGACAGACGGAAAAAAGAGATAGAAGAGAAAGAAAAAGATAGGAAAGCGATAGATGATAGAAGTAAGAGAGATGCGGGAGGGAGGGAGAGAAAGAAAGTTAAAAACCGTTTAAAAACTGTTCTTGGAGAGCTTTCGAAGGAAAATAGGTGAATAAATAGCTTACAATGATCGTCATAAATAAATACACGCAGCAGGGTTACAACGTGAAAAGGGATAAAATAGATAATCGTGACGATTAATAATGACGCGTTGGATCTTATAAAAAAAACTATATAACAAATCGCGCGAGGCGCGTACGTAATATTTATGTATATATATATAATATATATTTAACGTGTAAAAAAATATAATAAAAAAATATTTTCAAATTTCGCGTCTAACTTCGCGATCTTGTATGTGCGGATTGCACAGCGTGAAGCGAAAACAAACATGGCAGAAAGAAAAACTAAAAGAGAAGAATGGGCAATTAAAACAAAACGATACCGTCATAGCATATTGCAGAGTTTAATTGTCAAATGCGAGAGAGAGTGCATGCAAGTTCCAATTGTCAAATCGCGAAAAAGCACGTCCTTTTTTTTTTCTATTTTCCTTCTTTTTCTTTCAAGCACATGAACGGATATGCTTGTGTAAAAAAAAAAATGAGGTTTGTTCTGAAAATAAAAGAATAACGAATGCATATCCCTTTTCTCATTTAGTGCTTCACGTCCGGCTGGTATCACGTTCTCCTCTTGCCACATTAAAGTCGACATCGATCGTATATCGCTCGAAATATTGTATATATTGTATCGTGCTTTATTAAAATTCGTTATAACTAGCATTTAAAAATCACGACCTAAGTAGTGATTTGAGAAATATGCTTCTTGTACAAGGTAATTTTACGTCGCTGCTGCGGATACCCCATTAAGGTGTCGATCGTTGCGCACAAATATGAGCTTCGATTCTTATCAGGACATGTGATGCGATAATACACCTCACCAATTTATGTCCTTCAAAAGTTCATATCTAATCATCATATTGCTTTGAAATCACATCGACGAGCGTAAGAGAAATCTTTGAGCGTAGCACATCGACAAACATTAAGATGGAATTCTGACTGAAGTTGTTTCTATACGGATTGTTTCTACAGACTTAAGTAATAAAATAACTGGATATCAATTAGCTATACGCAATGAATGGAAATGTGAGATTATAGTTGATATACGGCAAGCACATTTTTCTCACATTCAGGATCTCTTTACAAGAGACTCCATAAATAAATCTTCAAAAGTTTAGAAGAGAACTTGTGTGTGATGGACAGTAAAAATATAAAGAAAAACTGATTCATCTACAACGATCGTTATTATATTGTGCTTTGTTTTAGATTGAAGTTGAGTGCTTTCTAGCGAAAAACACAGATGACTCATATCTGTTCTATCATTGTAGATTAACTTTAATCTGGGTTTAACTTTTTCTAGTTCTAAGAATTAGAAAAGGATAAAGAGTAAGTTAAATCGAGATTAAAGTTAATCTCTGCATTGGTAGAAATAAATACAGTAAATAATTATATCCTTGTTGTTTGCTAATGTTAAGCAAAAATAACACGTTACACTACTAGTCTGTTTCCTGCATTAGACTGCATTCTTTCTCGCTTTCGATAAATATCAAACATATGTCTGTTTCACTTTAAGATTCAAAAGTGTACACTAGTTTAGCCACAGAAAACAGAGCTTGTGACACCTGTGTTTCTTGTCACAGAAAACACCCATTAAATTAATCAAACAGCCTGCATTATGAAGGAAAAGTGGGTGTATAAAAGATACGCATAGATAAGAGACGGTTTTACACAATAATTACGCAACGAGATGACACCTTAGTGTGGACCGTCGATACACCCGACGAAATGCACATATTGTTGTTATTCCTTTTTTACTATTTGTGGTAAATTTTGGGCACTTTGTGAAATTTCACTTCACCCTCAGATCATTTACAATAATTAATAATTTATATTACACTCTTACTACATTTCTACCGAGTCTCTGTCTCAGTATTGAATAATATACACTTTCTATTTTGTATGCACGTGTGTGTCGCAAATGTGTTCTGTGTGTATTCAGCGAATATATTCTTACGTATACACGAGAACGACAAGGTATCCGATGTCGTGCCACGTGATACTTGATACACACGCGCACGCAGAAAATCATCTAAGAAAGAATCACTAAATTATCATATTATACAATTATCATTAATTATCACCTAACTTGGCATCCTTGCGGGAGCGGTGCGGGCGGACAGCCCGGCGAGTTGTGATTTGCGGACTGAGACAGCAATGGAATATTGTCCTCTTTGGAAGATTGCTTATCCATGCACGGCGGTTGCTGCTCCTCTTGCTCGGCGGCTCTCGTCCCGGTGACGGGGACGGCAACGCCGGTGGCTGGCAGGCGTTCCACTGCCACCACCGCCGTCGGCATCTCCTGCTCGGCGCCGCCGATCGGCAACGGCGCCGCCGAGTTCACCGTCGTTGTCGCACTAGTACTGTTACCACTACCACCGTCGTCGTCCACACTCGCGCTACTCGCTACCACAGGATCCTTCAGTTCATAGCCCTCCTGACAACGGGTCAATTTTAATCGGATCGGCGTAACCTTCGCCGAGCGGATGTTCCTTGGGGCGGTGACGCCCACGTTCGGATCGGTCGGCTGCTTCTCGTCGATGCCGCCCTCCATCGAGTAGACACCGGTCTCCTCCTTAACAGGCTCGGGCGGCGGTGGACCCACTCGGCTGTCCTTGTTGTCCGATGACGCCTGCTGTTGATTGTCATCCTTGTCACCGGCGGCAGGCGCATTGTTCGGCGCGTCGCTCGTCGTCGAGGAATTAGCGCCCGCCGCCTTACCCAGCCGTATGATAAGTTTGGGCGTCGCGGCACCGCCCTCCAGGATTTGCACTCTCGCCTCCTTTTTACTGGACTGTCGCTTCTTTCGCTTGCCGTTCTTGTCGCGCTTATTTTTCGTCTTCTCGTCGTTGTCGAAGCCCGCCATGATCATCTTGCGGAACTTCATGCTCTCGCGACGGAGCTCCTCCATACTAGGCGTGCTCGGGATGCTGCTAAGCCGCTTCTTCGGCGGCCTGATCCTGCTACGATCATCCTGCACGTTACCCATCTCCTGTCCACCGATTATACTATTACCAATCTTGATCTTGAGCTTTGGCGGCCCGGTACTGTTCGCCACCGTAGTAGCAGTCGGTCTAGTTTGTCTACCTCTTCTACGATCGCTGACTGTGCTAATAAGACCACGCTTTCTGTCGGAACTGCTCTCCTCTTCGCCTGCTACTACGTCGAGGAAGCTGCTGCCGCCACTAACGCCGCCACTCCGCTCCTTTCGACGTTTCTTCTCCATATTCGCATCGACGACTGCCTTGTAGTCCTCTCGAGTTGGTATACTCGTCATCGAAGCTACAGCTTTAGGGATGGTAATGACTGTGCGACTCGGATTGATAGTTGGAATGGTTGGCGTGGAGGCGACGCTACCGCACGCAGGATCATCCATGTTCATATCCTGTGAACAATACTGACGCAACAGCTCCTTCTTTCGCATGCGACGTAGATTTGAAGTGCCAGATGCAACAGACGCGCTGGTTGCAACTGGTGCCACCGGTGCTTGCTGGACCAACGGTGGTACCGACGGCGTATAGTTTGCGTCAAGAAATGGGCCTTTGATTTTCACTTTCAGTTGATTTCGGGAATCGGTCAGAGAAACTTTGTTTGTGTCGAAACTGGTTGCGGATGATGGGTCGATCGCCGAAGGATCCCCAAAGCCTGGTTTCGCTCCGGGCTCCTCGAAGCCGCCGCTTGTAAGTTGTTGCTGTTTACCGGTGATCTTCTTTAACACAGAACAGTCCCCGTGCAGTAAATCGTCGAGTTCAGGCAGGTTCGAGTCCGCACCTACGCTCCCGGCAAAACTGCCTAACAAATGATTGCCGTACGGTTGACCGTGAACCGACGAGCTCGGTTGGTCTACGGTCGAGTTGTATGTGCGCATATCCACTGGGCCTGGTAACAGTGGCATGACCGTGTCGGCGAACTGATGAGTGCTTGACTCGGACTTGGCTATGGCAGTCTGATGATCGTGGTGCGCCGCCGGTGACGCGAGCTTCTTGTCGTCGGCGTACTTCTTTGCGGTGTGCAGCGTGGGACTAGATAGATGGGACTGGATACCACCATCGTTCGCCATTCCGCCGAGAGGCTCACTCACGCGATTCTTCTCGTTCACGTCAGTGGACTTCTTACGCTCGCGCATCGTTCTCAGATCCGCGATGTTGGTCTCATTCGCAGAGTCTTCGTCAGAGTCGAAATCGTACACGGTACCGACCAGCTTGTTCTGGATAGAGTCGTCGTTGTGCAGCACGTTCGACATCGGCACCATCGTGATCGACGGGTTCTGGTTGTTCCTACCGCGTCCTCGTCCTCGGCCGCGACCGCGACTTCGATAACTTGAATGTTGGGATCCTTTAGAGCTCCTGCTGCGACCGCGAGAGCTTGGCGCAGATTTCGTGGTCTCCTGACGCGGCGATTTACCGGGCGATTTGCCCTGCAAGGATGTTACCCTGGCAGACGTT
The DNA here is from genome assembly GCF_001594065.2 of Cyphomyrmex costatus. NCBI lineage: Eukaryota > Metazoa > Arthropoda > Insecta > Hymenoptera > Formicidae > Cyphomyrmex > Cyphomyrmex costatus. The sequence goes on from NW_017279836.1 coordinate 524,519, forward strand.
CTCGTCGGTTTCGACGGCGACTTCTTGCCAGACGGCGCGCTCTTATTGTCCGTGCTAAGTACCTCAGCTGTATTCTCCACGGCGGTCTCGCTGCTTACCTGCGTCTCCGCGAGGAAGGACGCCGGCACGGCAGGTGAATTAGCCGGCTGTGACAGCAGAGACGGCACATGTCCCGATGGCAGCGCTTCCGAAGACGGTGACTGCGTCGTTGGTGGCTGCTGCTGTTGTTGTTGTTGTGGTTGCGGCTGTTGCTGCTGTGACACCGATGGTGGTGGCGGCGCCGGCGGTGGTGTGGTTACCTTCGTTGGCGATACCATGGCCGCGGTGAGGGCCATGTTATGCGACGACGAGGTAAACGCAGCAGTGCACGGCGACGCTCCGATATTGAGGGACTCCTCAAGCGGCTTCGGCACGTGTGGCAGTATAGACTGTGGCGTCGGGAAAGGAGCGCCAAACGGTGGCGGGAACGGTGACGGGTAGGGCAATGGACCAGCACACGATTGCGATGGAAATAGCGAAACCGCTCCGGCGCCATAAGAACCGGTCTCCGAATAGTGATAAGGCGCTGCGTCCATTGGCGGATAAGTCATCGGAGGTACGTTCTTATAAGGGGGAATAGCCGTATGCTCTTCCGCGGAAGATGCGGATGTGATAGACGACGACGTAGATCGTCGCGAAGGTAAGACTTGGCTTTCGGCCCATCGCGTGTCCGGTCGGCCATTAAGCTCGTTGTAAGGCGAGTCGTTCTGCGTATAATCCTGCCTAATGTCCGACGAGACATCCCCCTCCTTGTCCAGCACACGGTCCATCTCGCTACCCTGATCGTCTTCCGAATTGGGCAAGCCGATTAGGTGACGATTCACCATTTCCATGGGCGTGATCTCATCAATTTGCGTCGATATCCCCGCACTGGCTGCCGAAATCTGTTGATCCATCATCGCCAATGATTGCACGCGCGACTGCTCCTGTGCCGCGGCATGCTGCGATTCGAGGTGCTGCTGCACTCGCTCCATTGGGTGCGCTTGCTGCAACTGCAGATACTGATCCTGCATGTTGAGTTGAAGGTGCGCAACCAATGCTGCATCTGGATTTGCCACAGGATCCGGCATCACGGCGCCAATGTCGTTCGAGAATTGATGAGCGGCGGCAGCTGCATAACGGTGGTTCTGATTGTCTATCAGCGTATTGAGATGTTGCACATCGCTCGGATTGAAATTGTCCATGCTCGGCGGTACCCATCTTTCGTCCGCCTCGGCTCTATCGAGTTTTGCACGTTCCACCACTGTCACTTTGGCCGTCTCACGTTCTTCATTTCCGTACATGTAGTGCTCGTTGCTATTGCTTGAGAAACAAGGCTTTCTCTTGTCCTCCATAGTATGATTCTTGCATGTGAGATCCTCGGACATTTGCGCAGGTTCCGAACTGCTGTTGCTCTTAATTTCGATTGGTTGTACGATTGATTGCTGCTGCTGTCCCACTGGTTGCTGTTCCTGCACATCCACCTTCTCTTGAAGCAGAGACTGCTTCTCCATTGGTTTCTCAACTGGATGAAGAGACAGCTCCTCCTTTTTCGGAACCTCTTCTTCCGTCGGAACGGATTCTAACTCGAACTGACTAGAATTCGACTTTTTCGATAATTCCATACGCAGCTTCTCTACCAAATGCAGCGTTTCCCGCGCACTATCCTCTTTCGAGTCTTCCTTGAACCAAAGCTCATTGTTGAAGGAGAACGAAAGTGGTGCTGCTCCTCTTTCCTCATCGCGCGGTATACTGAAATCATTCGCGTCATCGTTCACCATGTCATCAGTCAACATGTCCTGATCAAAATCGAACAGCTCCGACACACTGGGATCCTTGCCGCCGTGTTGCGGTGAGAAGATAGAACGATTTACGGACTTTCTTCTTTTCTGCTGACACTCTTTCTCGGACGTCACGTTTTCAATTAATGCGGTAGAGACTTTATCAGGCATTATCTTCAAACAAGTATTATCGTTTGACTCCTTAGTGATGGTCTCTTCGACCGTGATCATTTCAACAGCAGCCACCGTCTCACTCTCGAGCTTCCGTTCTGTCTTCTTCCTTCTGTCCGTAGGTTTCTCTAAAGTAATCTCGATATTCTTCTTTACGTCTTCCTTTTCCAATTTCGTTATGTTTAGCACCGCGACTTCCTCGCTCATGTGGTTCTTAACATCCTCATTCTTGATAGTCTCCTTTGCGATGGATGATACAATTTTTAAATCTTTATTCTCCTCGTTACATTTCTCCTGCTGAATAGCAATCCTACTCCTTGAAAGTTTGTCAAGATGCTCACGTTTTTCAAGCAGCTTGTCTAGTCCCCTCGATGATTTCTTCGGACTGTCTCGTTCCGCCCGTCGCTGTTTCATCTCCTCCTCCAATGTATTGATCGCATTCTTATTACTTGTTTTCTTGATCTTCTTGTCATCTATTTTAGGAGTATTTTCAGTCGCTTTCGAAGATTCCACGAGTTCTGGGACATTTTTAATACTAGTAGTATCATGTTTATCTTTCTCGGTTTCCTTAGATGTCTTCTCTATTAATTTCTTTTCCACTTTCTTGAGCGATGTCGTCTCCTTGTTACTTTTGTCCTCCTTTGCGGTAACCTCGCTTGATTTTCGTTTGCGCGTCTCCGACTTCGTTCTGAACGCTGCTCCGCCGCTGTCTTCCTTGCCTCTGAGAGTAGATTGTTGTTGTTGGGTCTGCTTAATCGATTGACTGGACTTTTTGGTAGATTTGGCCCCAGAAACACTTCGTAGCCCATCATTATTTCGATACCCACCGAGCACACTTTGGTCAGCTGGCTGTTGTGACTGCAGGGATCTTTTGGAGTCTTTTTGGTCGGCTCTTTTACTGGATTGTTGCTGCTGCTGCTGCTGCTGCTGCTGCTGTTGTTGTTGTTGTTGCTGCTGCTGTTGTTGAGCCTGTTGCTGCTCCTTAGGTACGGCGGTTCTACCTGATTCTTCTCTCTCAGTAAGCGGCGGCTGAAACTCTGGTCCATGCCGCCCGTCGGAAGTTTTAAGCTTCTTATCGGGCAGCTTCTTGAGTTTCCGCCCCGCGACAGTCCTCTTCTCAGACTCGACTACTTCATCTGCGACTTTATTTACTGTTTGCCGTTTATTCGCAGTTTTGTTCTTCACTTGATTACCGTTATCGCTTTCGGAGGATGTGGTATTGGTAGTAGTTGAAGAGGAAGTTTGTTCCTTAGCGGTGCTCGACATTTTCTGTACTGGACTCTTAGTTACATCGGAATCGCTGCTACTCTCCGAGGAGCTACTGCCACTGCTACTATCACTACTGCTGCTCTCGCTATTGCTGCTCTCAGGCACCTGTTTCTTTCCCCGTCTCTCTTTTAATAGTGACTCTTCCTTTCTTATCGGTTCTTCCTTTTTCGGCGATTCCTCCTTCTTAATCTCTTTCCTCTTACCACCGTCTGGCAATTCCTTCTTTGGTTTCCCGTCCGCAGTTTCGAGCTCCGTTTGAGCAGTTTTAGTGCCCATACCGCTCTTGATGTGCTCCGCAGCTTTCTTTGCAGCTTGCCGTTGTGGTACGTAAGCAAGGATCTCTGAGCCGTCGCCGAACTCCTTGTCAAAATCATAAACGTCGTTATTCTTAGCATCTTTTGATGCTTTGTTATCGCGCTGTCTTTTGCCAGATGGCTTTTCCTTAGTTGGTTTCAGAGGTTCTCCAGGCGATTTCACAAACTCTACAGGTTCGCTCGTGGTATTCTCCTTCTTACCCTGTGTTCGCTGCATGATTTCAGATGCCTTCTTCGCCGCTTGCCGCTGTGGGACTATAAGAGCGGATGGTATATATTCTTTCTTCTTCGAGTTTTTCACATTTTCCTTGTTCTTCGTAGATTCATCCTGATAATCTGATCTTGCGGCATCCTTACATGTAAAGTTCTTCTGCGTATTCTTAGATACATCCGCTGCTGAGAATTCCTTCACCGCAGCTTTTGTGATAAGTACGGCTGAATGGGAATGATGCTCCTGTGAATCTGAATCAGTATCCGAATATATGGCAGAAGCTGCTGATGGACCGAGACGAGAACTGGCGTTGGTGCTCAACGGCAACAATTCGTCGCTCTCGCTACCGGAACTACCGAGCTCCATATGTTGCAGAGTACGTGATCTATTCACCACATCCAGTTTATCACTTTCACTACTATCGTGCAATTTGGCTCGAGGCCTGTCTGGCGCGTTCTTCTTTGTTTTTCGCCTAGTAGGAGTTTTGTTCTTTGACATTGCATTCCCATCATCTTCTGAACTCGATTCAATCTCGATCTTCAAAGTCTTAGATTTGTTTGTGCATTTGCCAGTTGTTTTTCTCTCCATCTTCACCGCGTCCGTTTCGCTACTACTCATAGATGACAAATCGCTACCATACAGACTCTTCCCTCTGACCGAACCGTTGAAGTAGGGTTTCTTATTGGACGCACCGTTGAAGTCTGGCTGTACTTTCTTCCCATCGTTAGATGCTGGTGTAGGCGACTCAACTTTGATTCGGGCGAGTATTGTGTTGAAGTCATGAGTGTGATCTTCGGCATCGGGATGGGAATAGAGACGATCGTATATCGAAGGTCCGTGATTAGCTTCGACAATAGCTGCGGCCGTCGTCGGAGATAGTGGCGGTCCAGCCATCACCATTGCCTGCTTGTGGAAGGTTTGTTCGCGTAGTCTCAGGAAAGTGCGACAGAGTTTCTCACGGCGGCCGACCATGTAGCACAAGTTTCGTACGCGTTCTAAATCTTGTCGCAATTGAACAAACGTACGCATTTTTTCTACATCAGCCGCTTGTCCTTGAGCGCGAGCTCCTGCACTCGACAGTTCACCACAACGAGGAGCTAATAATGGTTTATTATGACCAGCCTAAAAAGTAATATACAATTACAAACCATAACCACTGTGATATTTTCGCATTTAAGGATTTATATCGACGACTTACGCGTCTCTTCAGTTTCCAATAGTTATATATGTATATAATGCTATCAGGATCTATATCCAATTGTTGGGAAGTAATATCCTTTATACTAACATGTTTATCAAATTCCGCTTCAATTTCTTGCAGCCTAATATGAAAACACATATTATGCTTATTTTTCAAAATATAATTTAAAAAATTAGATCTTTATAAAATACATAAAACACAAAAGGTATTAAAATATATATTAATATTTTTATTAAAAATATCTTTTCTTATATGATTTTTATATGGAGAATTTTACCTTCAATCTATTATTGTTTTGAGAATTTTATCATTTTTACATTATTTTAAAATTATTTCATAAATATTTTAAAGCGTTTTAACCCTGCTGGTCTGTTTAGATTTTCAACCCAAAATCTAGTTAATTTACTTACTAATATTTTATTAAAAATTTTATCTGCTGCTAGATTATTAACGTAAAATTTTTTTTCTCTGAAATTTTATTTTGTAGAATTTTTTAATCATATCAGCACAAACGGTATGATTATATAAATTAGTATAATAAATTAGCATTACAGTATAAATTTGCATGATTAATAAGATATATCTAATATGTATCTATAATTTTATTTATATTTCAAAGAGCATGTTAAAAAATTATGTCACATACTTAGCTGCACGGGCTTGATTTTTTTCTTCAGAAGTCATGTCTTTTCGTTTCCGTCGTCTGGATTCGCCATCTTCGGAATCTGACCCACCTTTTCCACCACTTCCTACGCTACCGCCAACGCCGATTTTGTCTTTTGTATTTGTTCTACTGTGCTTTTGACAATACGACTACAAACACGAAATTACCAAGTGACCCCTATATAGTTATAGTCACGAAACAATTCTAATAAATTTAAATCGCGTATAATAGCTTACCCTTAATTTCACACCGTCGTCTGCCATTTCGTCCTCGATAATAGCCTTCATTTCCAACCCATATTTAAAAGCACATGTAACATGATACGCTGTTTTACATGTCTTTATACTACACTGGATGCAAGCACCCACACGTTCGCGGCATAAAACGCAAATTAAGGCCCATCGACTTTGCTGCAATTCGTTATTATTACATTCAATCAATTTGTGTAGCCAGAATCACAATAAAGAAATCTCAAGTTAATTTAAAATATCTAAAACGTATATAATGTAATATTTTGTAATTAAATGTTTTAAATTAGATATTTTAAAAATTAATTTTAATTCGATTAATGATATAAAAATACCAGATAGGTAGATCAATAATTATAAGATTACTATTATTTACCGGAATACTGGATATTTTTGTAATTGGTTCCATTCTCTCTACACAACCAATGCTAACTTCGGGAATCCAAAGTGCACACGAGACATGAGCCCATTTTTGACCGCTTCGTGTACATTTCATTGCACCTCCCTTATTAGGGCATAATACACAGTCAGGTCTTTGACTTAACGAACAAGTTCTACACAACCAAGATCCATCGGGTATTGAAGTAATGCCGTAACAAGCTTGATGTACACATATGTTGCAACAATCACAAAACACCATCTCGTTACCCTCTTCCGAGTCCGGCTATCATAAAAATTTGAGTTATGAATAATCCAACACAAATTGTACTGTAGCATACACATGTGAAGCACGATAAATTATATATAATATATATATATTTTTTAAATACATAATAAATTATATTTCAAATTCCAATTATATAAAAATAAATCAATCACTCACCGATCTGCAAACATCACAAATGACGTTTTCGTCGTATTCAATCCCAAGTCCTTCCTCGTTCTTCACGATTGTTTGAATTCTTTCCCAGCAACGCACTTCCAACTCTTCTATGACACGTTCTAACTGCGATTCTGTAACCGGCAGTTGTCCAGCCTGGATAATTTTAATATAAAATATTAATGTAAAATATGTTAATAAATATTGCCTGTATAAAAACATTAATAGTAGATAATACAATCGTTGGTTACATAAATATTTATTAATTTTTTCAATAATATTCGTAAAAGTTATCAAATTACCTATGTCATTAGAAATAACAATTGCAAAAAGATTAGAGTTTGATTAGCTAAAACCTGGGGACAATCACCTATGTGTATGTGAATATTTTTCTACTCCGGCGAAAAAATATGAATTGTAAAATATTCTTTAAGAACCTTTAAATATGCATCGAAAACTCACAATAAAAACGTGTTATATTACAATCTTTAATTTTTAGAAAATATAGTAAGTTAATTAACATATTTATTCTATTTAATATATGTTTGATTTTTATTTGTTTTCAGAAAATTATGATTAAATTTACACTTATGTTTTTAAATACAGAAAACAATAGACAACATGTTATTAATAATAGTGTTTTAATCAAACTGTAAAAATATCTCAGATTACTCCAAAGTTAAATCCTCTTTTAAAAATATCAGTATAAAAATCTCTCAGATACATTTATTGACACTTAGGGAGATCTGAAATTATTAAAAATTTCCAATCTCTTTTTATATTTTATAAATATTATAAATATATTTTTCTTGTAACAAAAATGTACTAAAACTTTGTGTCTCTTATTTGTTACATAAAATATTTTTGTGTGTAAAACAAGAAATATATTTTATTATGTAAAATATAATTAGCGCCAAGACACTGGCCTGCAGAGATTTAATATAACATTTATATTTAAAAATCTTATCTTTTAATTATACCTTTTATAAGATATTTTATACAAATTCTTTGTGCAAAAAATTAAAAGACTTCAAAGAAATGCCAATTGATTTAGTATAACTATAAACAATTAGTTATACCTGTGCACGTTCTCCATTGAATATTTCCAACCAGGCAATGTCAGTATCATCGAGATCATAAGCACAGGCTTTCTCTGCTCTTGCTGGAGTAGTACTTAAATGATGATCCTCCGTGTTAAAATAATCATCACGAGATATTCTTATTAACTTTTTAGGCCTGAAAAGCATGGAATGATTTCGTTACGAGATATTATACTGCACCTTAATGATCTCCAATAAGATATTTGACATAATTTACAACAATACACATTATGTACTCACAATTTGAATTCAGCTTGTAACTTCAAAGGAGACGTTTGTGTAACAGTAACCCTCGGTTGAGGGAGAGCATCCGGACTAACGGGTACTTGAACACCTCTTTCCCACTCCTGTTTCCACTGATCAGTTATAACCCAATACTCGTTTGGACTTAAAGGTTCACTGTCCGGCAATTTCATAGCGCTGATCAGGTCTTTACGAAATAATTCCGCTGGTGCTTCAGCGGACGTTCGATTGTATATACTGGGAATCTTGATATCACTGACAGATCGGGCGGACCAGGGTGCCCCCCCTTGGCTGGATGACGCCATCGTTTCCTCTTCTTCTGAGGGCCCCATGGTCGCTGCCAGTGCCGATGAACCAGTGGCAGCTGGACCCAATCTACATTTGCGCCTTTTAATAGCGCCCGGACAAGACGCCAGATCATTGTCGTTTCTATGCCTCTTGCCTCGTTGTGCCATTCTACTATGCCAAATAAGCTAGTGGTACGTGGCACATGCAGGTGAACTGTGTACACCCTGAAATAACGATTGCGTATTTTTTTTAGTACCTTCTAGTCTTTCTTTTCGATGCATATTTAAAAAAATATGTATAGAGATAAACTTACTACATAGTTATCCATATATTTATTATCTGAAAAGCAGATTATCTTCAGAACTGAAACATAAAGAATGTGTCGCTTGATTTCAAAATATTTTACAAATTGATAAAAACATTACACAATGATATAAATGGATAATTTTGCAAATTAATGATGCAAGATGTGTAGTTTAGTAAATGACAATTGTTTAAAAGACAATTTGAGAAAAATAATAATAGATTGCAGTTTCTTTTCATTAATATCTAAAATTTAACATAATAATTCACAACTTTATCTGTTAGTCATTAATTTTGTTTAGATTTTTTAATAACATCATAGAAATATTTAAAAATCAGATTACTTTTTTAAAAATATTTTATATAAAATACTTTATATAATAAATAGAAAATACATATATTTTAATCAAACAGAAAAAATATATAAATACAACTGAAAACATATATTTCTTATGACATAATAATACATAAATTTATATATATCTCAAATGGAAAGAAAGAAAATATGACAGAGGGGAGCTAGGTACAAAAATGCTAAAATAAGAAAATATTCAGAAGATACGAGCAATTATATGTACATTAATATACAAAAGATTCCTCAAACTAAAAAGAAAAAAAATGTGACAAGAGCTGTATGCAAGAAATAAATAAAAAAAGACACGTTTAAAATATTACACACTAAGAAAAAAAAAGCACTAAATAACTAAAATACGCTATATGATAATCAACTGCAAGGAACAAAAAGCAGATACAGTTTTCTCATGTATAGGCTCCAGAGATAAATATATACAAATCGCTCGCGTGCATCGAATCTCACGTGTACAAACGCTACGTCAGTTTACCGAGTAACGGCGAAGGGGCAACATTCCATACGATGTATGCGACTTCGCGTAAAGGGTTAAGGACGACGATCAAGGGGTGTGCGAGAAGAGATTTGAAGTCGGATCGCCGAGCCAGCGCGGCGGGCACCCGCGGCATTTCTCCAATGCGCGCGACGACACCACTAAATCGCGAGTCGTCGCCGTCGGCTGTAAACACACGGAGGGGACGGACCGTCCGATCGACGATACGCGCGCGTACCCGTCCCCGCGATGGCTGGCGATCTTCCGTCATACGGGGGAGAGAAAAGAGGTTATAAAAAACGCAGGACCGCGGACTGGATGCGCGTGTCGCCAGTCGCCACGAACGGTCCCGGCGGCCGCGGGGCGCGACGGCCAAGACAAGACGTTTTACGCGTGGCGCACCGCGGGGCCGCGAAAGCGGCCGCGCGAACGATGGACGCGGTGGACGATGGATGGCGCGGACTCACCGATGGAATCGCAATTCCATCGTCCACGACGAGCGAGATCATGTAAACATTGGGACACAGAGTAGGAAAGAGAGAAAGAGAGAGAGAGAGAGCGCGAGCGAGCGCGCGAGAGAGAGAGAGAGAGAGAGAGAACGGGGCGCCCCGCGGGGATCGCGCTCTCTCACGTATAAGCGCTTGTACGGATCTCCGCGGCGTTTTTAACGGAGCAACACATTCACAACTCACTGCACGTGTCGACGGACGAGCGGGCCGCGGGCGGCGTTAAATCTCATTGTACACACACGGGGAATGACGGTCGGCACGGTTGATGCAATTGCGTACGGCTTACGAGAATGCTCACGGCTCCATTAGGTTGCTTGCTGGTGCTGGTTTGCTCCTGCTGCTGCTGCTGCTGCCCGACAACATTGACAATACAGATGGCAGCAGCGTCGCGCGCACTCCACCACAGGTCTCCCCCGCGCGCGCACACACACATATATACACTCGGGAAGACCATTAAATACCTTATTATTGATCTATTAGCCGGATATATTTCCGCGCGCGAGGCGGCACGTGATCGCGTGCAGGCGTGAAACCGGCCGCGGGGCCGCCGGCGTGAGCCGTGCGCGCTCCCGAGCCGCCGCAGAACACGCCGACGGGCTCCTGCCCAGCAAGTGCGTAACGGCCTCGGTCCTCTCTCTCTCTCTCTTTCTGTCACGGCAGCCTAACCAACATGTCCTCATTAGCGATTCCAGGCAGGCGGTACAGGCCAGTCCGTTACTCACTCCGCCGGCGGGTCCGCGCGCTACCCCGCGATGGGGTTACTTACGACGGCCGGCCGCGATACGGCGAACGCTCGTGCTCGATCGCGGTACGCACCAAATCAATAATATATTTACATAAAAGTGAATACTAGCGTTTGGCGCCATCATGCCTGAAAAAATAACTGTGGAAGTACGGTGTCACGTGACCGAGCCAGCGAGATCTCGCTTGTGCACGAATCAGGAAGTCAATCAAGATCACCGACCAATCAGGTGTTTTCGATCTTATGGCGCGGCGCTCTGTCGCCATCTGTCAGCGGGGGTGCGCACTTCCTTGAACGCACAATTTTCTGAAATTGTTCGAAACTCAAACCATTCAAGAATCACGCGAGTAAAGGTTGGATTATACTGGCCGTAATCTGTTAACTTATGCTGTAATCTGTAAAAATTGACCAATTATAATCGATTATTCCCCTCTCATTCGACTGTGATTGGTCAATTTTTACAGATTACGGCATAAGTTAACAGTTTACGGCCAGTATAAATCAACCTTAAGGGTGCAGTCACATGGAGTCAGAAATAACGGAACAGAACAATAACGGAACATTGATAGAAAAGAGATAGGATTATTCTATCTCTTTTCTATCAATGGGCGCATTCAGCAGAAAAGAGCGCTACTAGAGCGCTCGCTGTTATTGGTATATTCTTCCAGATCTAAAATTCTGATTGGATGATCTAGAAATATACACCAATAACAGCGAGCGCTCTAGTAGCGATCTTTTCTGCTGAATGCGCCCAATGTTCCGTTACTGTTCCGTTCCGTTATTTCTGACTCCATGTGACTGCACCCTAAACGTTTTATCGATGATTGTCGTTATCGTTAACTAGCGACAGCCAATGAGAGCCGCGCTTTCTTTTAGGATTGTCCTGCCATTGGCTGTCGCTAGTTAACGATAGCGACAATCATCGATAAAACGTTTAGAGAATCCCGCAACAGGAGATATCTCCATTCTAAAGCCAATGGCCCGTATTCAGAACGCGCTAACAACGATGTTAGCGCGCTAACATGCTATAGTTTATGTTACGTATACTATGGCCCGTATTCAGAACGCATTTTTATCGATAAAAGCGCGCTTTTATCTCTGAAATTCTATAGTATACGTGACGTAAACTACAGCATGTTAGCGCGTTCTGAATACGAGCCTATAGAATTTCAGAGATAAAAGCGCGCTTTTATCGATAAAAGTGCGTTCTCAATACGGGCCAATATTTATAGTCAGTTCTTATATTCAAAATCGTCTTAAATTCAGTCTTGAGGTCTCACAAACCAATCAGAAGATTGCATTAGTGTCTTAAGACATTGCTTAAGGCCGGAATCAGACTACGCATTGAACATTGAGATTAAAGGTTGAAATATTGAAATTTGGTCAATCAAAATAATAGGAGCAAAAATTCTTTTATTCTCATTGGTCAAATTTCAATTTTTAATCTTTAATCTCAATTTTCAATGCGTAGCCTGATTCCGGCCTAAGATGGCTTTGAAATGAGAACCGACTATGAATACCGTAAGAGATATCTTCTGGATAAAGTTACCTAAAATTGTAGAAATTAGGCATTACTATTATTTCTCACTCCGTCAGTGACTAAATTTCCACCGAGAGTTAGAGTTGGGTCAGACATAGGCCGGTATTCATAGTCAGTTCTTATTTAAAGACTGTCTTAAGTAATGTCTTAAGACGCGAATGCAGCTCTTTGGCCGGTATTCATAGTCAGTTCTTATATTCAAGACCGTCTTAAGTTCAGTCTTGAAGAGTTACGAACCAATCGGAGGGTCGCTTTAGCACCTTAAGACATTACTTAAGACAGTCTTCAAATAAGAACTGACTATGAATACCGGCCTTTGATTGGTTCGTGACATCTTAAGACTGACTTAAGACGATCTTGAATATAAGAATTGACTATGAATGCCGGCCATAGACATATAAGATAATCTTATAATGCTATGGGGTCAGAGTTCAAGAACCGACCAATCACAGTCGAGCATTCCTCTCTCATTCGACTTTAAGATAGAAATGCTTGACTGTGGTTGGTCGGTTCTTGAACTTTGACCCAACTCTATGGGTGCAGTCCCATGGAGCGTATCGCGCGTATCGCGGATTAGCGGATCGCCAATCACAGAATCGTTCTGTTAGATTTGCTTACAAAATTTGTAAACAGATCTAACAGAACGATTCTGTGATTGGCGATCCGCTAATCCGCGATACGCGCGATACGCTCCATGGGACTGCACCCTAAGGGTGCAAACCCATGTAGCGGAATAGCATAACGCGGAACGAGAGCAGAATCAATAACGAGCATTCCGTGTTTCTAGAGAATCTCGTGATTAGTTCTACTCTCGTTCCGCGTTACGCTATTCCGCTGCATGGGTTTGCACTCTAATGTAGGATTCACACTGCGTCCACTCGGTGGAAACTTAAGCGGGGAGCACAGACTTTTGCATAACGCATAAAGCATGTGCATAAGGAATTTCATTGGCCCATTTTCTTATGCATGAGTCAATGGACCAATCAAATTCTTTATGTATATGGTTTATGCGTTATGCAAAAGTCTGTGCTCCCCGCTTTAAGCGGGAAGCACAGACTTTTGCATAACGCATAAAGCATGTGCATAAGGAATTTCATTGGCCCATTTTCTTATGCATAAGTCAATGGACCAATCAAATTCTTTATGTATATGGTTTATGCGTTATGCAAAAATCTGTACTCCCCGCTTTAGTGTATTCTGTATTGTAGACGATGCATTATATTTTAATTATCTCGACTAAAATAAGTTTTTAAGCCATAAGAAATGGACAAATTAGGGCCTACGCACAACAAAAAAATATTAGGAATATTTAACAGGAATAAATATTAAGATTTCAACTTATCAGAAACCGTATATTCCAGTGTAACTGGTATCTGATATGTTAAAATCTTAATATTTATTCCCATTTCTAATATTTCCTCCATTGTGCGCAGGGCCTTATAGTCAATTATTCTTCTCGCATTTGACTGTAATTGATCCACTTCTTACGGCTTAAAACATCTATTACCCCGGATCTACAATACGTGTTTTAAGCCCTAAGGCTGGAGTCACATTGAGTGAAAATTACAGCGGAACGGAACAGTGAAACCAATCAGAACTCTACAATCATTCCGCTACTTTACTTTCTGCGATTGTGATTGGTTTCGTTGTTCCGTTCCGCTGTAGATTTCCACTCAATGTGACTCCAGCCTGCTGTAAGAAATTAACCAATTACAGTCGAATTCGAGGAGAATAATCGATGATTTGATATGATTCGTCCATTCCTTATGGCTTAAGGCTTAAAACTCGTACTTCAGACCGTCCTAAATACAGTCTTAAAATTTAATGAGCCAATTAGAAAGCAGCATTAGCAATTTAAGACATTGCTTAAAGCCCATTCTACAATGGGCAGTAGCAGTACTGGATTAAGAAGTAGACGTAGAAATCGACCAATGATAATTAATTATCCTCCTCACATTCGACTGTGATTTGTTGATTTTTACGTCTATTCCATAATCCATTATACTGCTACTGCCCATTGTAGAATGGGCTTAAGGCGATTTTTATATAAATACCGTCCCTAAAATAAGTTAAATGCGTGCGCATCACACACGCTTGCATGCGCATTTTCCAAATGTTATTATATTAAAAAGATTCAGTCAGATTTAATAAAAGAAAAATTAGTTGAGTATTCTGAAATTGTATACCTGATGCATGTGACTACGTATTAATTATTAAAATGACATATCTTGTATTACATATTAAAAAAATTTATGCATTGATTAAGAATAAAAACGAATAAAATTGCTAGATACATATTGCTACGATTTATGGAATAATTCTAATTTAATTTCTAATCAATTACTGCGCCTATAGTTCTATATATTGTATATGCATATTTTAATGATATTAATTAATATATACGACTAAATAAATAAATTGCCGATTTATCTTTCCAGCAATTATATTTTTATAAAGTTAAAATTTTTGAAAGCGTACGTGTGACAATTATAAATATACTATTACACACATTTCGAATGTTTGATTATGTATTTGAATACACTATATAATGGTCCTTATTATCTACTTGTCATTGTTCACTTTCGCAGATCTTACAATTAAGCTAATCGAGTTTCGCCACCCTACAAAGAAATTTACGAAACTGTACTACAAGATTCTGAGCACAAAAAAAAACATAAGCAGCAATAATATTACCAAACATATTCCCTTTAATCTCCTTGATTATATATATACTAAATGCATGTATATGATTTCAAATGAAGAATGTATGCATACATCGACAACGCTGCTCTAACATAAAAATGGAAATGGTGTACTTGGCAAATATAATTAATATATCAAAATTCTGAATAGATCTGTCATCTTTAGAATTGTTAAAATTCTATTATCTTTAGAACATATACTATTTATACTCTTGACGCTCAGCCAATTACAGGTAAATGCTAATATTCGCACCATACTCTTGCACTTTTCACTATAAAAATATCAGAGAAATAGAAATATTTTTGAAAATATTAAATCCATTACATTTGTATCTGTACCTCGATTTTTATGACTTGAATTTTAATTTGAATTTCTTGTCACGCTTAAATAAATTCTTATTTCAATATCTTCGTGTTAAGAGATATCTATATTTTTATTTCACTATTTGTCTCATAATTTAATTGTTAACAAAAATTTGTTAAATTTATCTCCCTATTTGTAATAAAATGTCTGGTATGATATACTAAGAAATAGCTAAGATAAAGTATTATACATCTATTAAAGTATATTACGTTTTGGAAATAAATCCAGAGACAAATAAGTTAATTAACATTTCTAAATATAAAAGTAAATGAGGTACAAACAGATGAGCTTCAAAATGTTCAATCAAATTTTTCTAATCACGACCATAAATAGCAAATCATAAACAATGTTTTTTATTCCTAAAACTACTAGAATAATATTAACTATCTGGAATCTAATAAAATTGGAATAAGATTTTGAAAGAAATTTCGAAATATGTTTACATATGTTTATAATAAATATGTATCATAAAACTAATAATGTTAGTTTATTTGTCCATACATGTATATGTGTGTTGTAGCAAAATAATATACAATTTCGACAATACGTTATCCGGGGCAAAATTACGAGTCATTCAAATAAAAAAAAAAACATAATTTGATAATTATTTTTATTTTCGTTTTTTCAATCTTATATCAATGTATAAAGCAATATTAAAATTTTGTATTAGTAAATCAGTACGTTGGTCGATTCGTGAAGAGAGTAATTTTACATCAAAAAATTAGAAATAAATACGAGAGTATAAATAGACATAAAATTACTATAATACACATTATATAAAACATTAATTTTAGTATTATTTCTCTTTCAATAATACAATTTTATATTCGAATAAACGTCTGGTGACTAAAATTTATTCGTATAACTATTATCGTTTCTGTTGAGCATGATTCTTTTGATGAAAAGAAGAGAAATAGCTTGATTACTTTATCACAGGTACAAAATATAAAGAAATTTGAGTGAGAGAGAGAAAAACAGAGAGAGAAAGAGAGAGAGAGAGAGAAATATTGAATCAAAAGGAAAAATACATTTACATGATTAAGAGTACTAGTGAATTCAATATGTATACTACTAGCTGTAACGTATAATATAGGCAGTGTCATAAGAAACAGCTCATCGGTGACTTATTTCCTCTATTGCATTCTCCTTTAGTGTATCGAGAGCACAATAAAAAACCGAATGAAGTATAAGCCTGAAAACTTCCATAAAATCAATCCGGTACATTATTGTAGGAGTAATAGCTTTACAGTCGATGTATTACAAACTACTAAACTTAACTTATTTGTTCTTTTCGCAGAGATGCATACAGTCGACGTTAACAAGCACCTCTGCGTAGAACTATGTAACATTACAGCATCATAAATAACAGAAATTTAACTGTATATATAATACTTACTAAAACGTACTCTTTTCTTTTTATTTTTTTTTTATCTAAAAGATGTAAAATGTATGCGCGCGATATGAATGACAATATAGACGAATAAGTGCGAGTAACAAATGCATGATGTTTAAAAATCTTCATTACATACGACAGCATGTAGAGAAAATACTGTACAGACACACAGATAATACATATCGTATATTATTATTTGTCCGTTTAAGAGCATTTATACTGACCATAATCATATGCTGTAATCTGTAAGAATTGACTAATCACAGTTGAGTATTCCTCTCTCATTCGACTGTAAGAGAGGAATATTCGACTGTGATTAATCAATTTTTAGAGATTACGGCATACGGTTGCGACCAATATAAATGCTCCTTTACTTTGTTTTGGCTCTCTTATTTCATTCGTAACGTGTCTATTGAAGACACACTTCCCGTAAATTAACTTTTACTGAATCGTTCACACATGGATGTCTTCAGGCGAATATTTCCGCTATTGTGCTTTTGGAAGAACCATACCATTGTGGATAAGAATCGAAGCACACGACACTCAAAAATTGTTTGATTAATTACATTCGATTTTGTGACTTGTTTGAATATAATTTTACGTATAGGCGTAATCGATTATCGCGTTGTGTTGTAGCTGTTATATCCAACTTACTCTATACAAATACAAAATCGTTTATATTGTCCCACAGTACACATGAAATGGCTTATGTTAGGTGTGTTGTCCGTATTTATATATATATGTATAGTCTAATCTAAAAATCTCGCGTATAATATGTATATATATATATATACTAAGCACGATGTGTGTATAAAATTACATGTAAAACAAAACGATTTATATATACGCGATACGTAAGCGATTCGAGGATATAGTTTAGCGTGTTCGATATTTTCGCGTTCGCGACACGACTCTCGTCTTCGTTCAATATGCCCCCATTCAATCACGCCAATACGCCGATTATATACTACTGAGAATTTGCTTGATCGGTTATTCCATACAATAACTATAATCATCACATTTACTACCGTATATGAAAACCGTCGTACGTCTCGACATAAAAATTCAATCATGCAATGGTGTATACGTTTTCTTCTCGTTTTAAGGCCGTATTTCTGCCAGGCCTGTAAGTTGTACACGCTGATCATAGCGGTCTCTTAAAGATCTTCCAAAAAAAGCGCATAGATGGTATGCAGGCAGAGAGATGTAAATGTATACGAACTTATAGAATTTTTACTGCATATATATATATAGGATCTCGTATGAATTGCGTTTTATCTTGTACATGTTGTGTCCCTATGTAACTGCGTATCGAGAAGTGTCACCGACGTGTCATGCAACTTTGGATTAATTTCCCTAACGATCATGCAGTCGTATTATCGAGATTAAGGACTTATTCACATTAAATTCACTCTTATTCGCTCGCGTAGATTAATTACTATGCTTTCAAAAAAAAGATTTCATTCCTTGATAAAACCTTACTTAGTGACTTAGATATATATTTATATAAATTTATATATGTATACTATATGTCCACAAGCGGATGCGAGATAGAGAGAGAAAGAGATAGGAGGGACGAGAGCGATGACTTCTGCGATCGGGGTACATCACAGGGGTGGAGTGCAGGGAAAACTCGCAGGGAGTGATGCTCGTTTTGATTTTTCAGCCGGCCCGATGCGGCTTTACCTCTGCACCGTGTTTATCACGTCCTTTATCGTGTTCTGCACGTCACACAAGAGTCTCGTGTTCTCGGTGATGTTACGTGTGCCGGCAGCTCGCAACTGCCTCGCCTGCAGCTCGAGCCGGGTGAGCAGATCGCGGAATTGGAATCTCGCATGCGGCGCGATCGCGGTGTCCGTCAGGTTGACGCACATGCCATGAAGCAGGCCGACCTTGTCGGAAAGCTGCAACCAGCTGGCCATGACTATAGTGGGACTACCCTTTAGATTTAGAATGCTGTTTTCTATAACGTTTGAGATCTCCATCACGCTATGCTTCGCCCCTTTCGTCATTTCGCCACTGATCTGCTTGCTGCCGTCATCATCGCTTTGCGACGTCGATTTGTTGCAATTCGGCGTGGCATATATCGAGGAACCAAAATGTTTGCTGGAGGGTCCGAGCGGTTTCAACGGTTTGGCCGGTACGATCGGCTTTTCCACTTCTAAAGTTACCGAGGATGACGAGGTTGGAGGCCATACTCGCGGATCGCTTTTGCTAGTCGAGCTTCTGGTCGAGGCACCGCTATGATCTTCTGGCGAGTCCTCGCTCGCAACATCGCCGACATCCTGTTTGCTACTCGCCCCTCTGACATTTAATTTAGGACTAAGTGGTTGGTTATCACAAGAAGCCTCTTTGTTCTCCCACAATTTTTTAAGGCTACTAATACTGCCGGTGCTGCGGCGCTTGTCATCGTTTGCGTCATCTACGCCGGACGATGAATCCGCCGAATCCGCGACGTTACTTCCCTGCGTGCAATCGTCAAAACGCGACGACTTGTTCCTCTCATCTGCCACGGCCCTCTCCTTGTCAATGTTATCTACCTTTCGCAACCGAGCCTTGAAGTCGATTATCTGACCGTCTGGATTCTCTTCCCTCTGTGGATTACTCCTCTTGTCTACCTTTTTCAATTTAAAACCTACGCTAGTAGCACTCAATACGTGGCCTTCCGTAATCGGCGAGGTCATCGGGATCTCCTTGTGACTGCTGCTTCTCTCAGGGTGTACGCCCGGTATATTCATGTGAACGTGTTCCTGAACGCTGGACACGTCGTTGCTTTTCAACATCGAGATCGCGTACTCGCTCGGGACGATATGCTGCTTATTAACGGAATCCATACTGAAGCTGGCGCACAACTCGGATAGAAGCTGCGACGCTGGGTCGAGCGGTGCCGCCGACAGAGGCGCGTTGTTACTAGCGACGCTGCCGGTCTTCTTCGAGGAGCCGGTACCACCGTGTTTCATGTCTGCACTCTGCTTGATCTCGTTGATCAACTTGAGCTCCAACATCTCCTTCATGCCAGGTTTGGACTCGAAGGGGTCGGTGGTATCGGTCCCGATTACGGCATCGTCGATAGGCGGCGGCGGTGGCGGAGGCGGCGGTGGCGCTTCTTCGGGTGCCATGATCGTCGCGTCCAACGATTCCGTTTTAATCACGCCACTGCTCGCCGTCTCCTTTGGTCTATAAACTAATTTTTTCTCATCTGCGGATTTACCAACGCCGCCGCCGCTACCGCAATGCGCATCGCCGGCAGTCGTTTCCCGACGTCGCAGATTCACGCCGAATCGCGAACTAGCCTCCTTCACTGATGGCTCCGCGTTTCTCACATCATTATTCCTATCGTCCTGATCGTGATCGCTGATCTCGTCTTTGCTCCGCCATTCCGCTTTCACTTTCCTAAGGCCAACTGGAGAGCTCGCTATCTTCGTGTGAGAAGAAGATGTCTCGCATGGTGACGCTGTTGTAACAGGTGGTGGTAAGTCACAATGATCAAAGGCTTCATCCGGAGGAGGTGGTAGATCCACCGGTGGTGGTGGAAACTCTAAATCAGCCAGAGTTGGTTGAACCGATCTCGATGGGCTGGCGGTGCGGAAGCTGGAATTGTTCGGTGCTCGAAAAGTTCGCAGGCCGATTCCCTCCGTATTGGTCTTCCTGATACCTGATACGGCACGACTGCGAGGTGAGTTCGGCGGCTGATAGGTATTCACCACTCCGCTCGAAGAGTTGCTGCGAGTCATCTGTGGTTGACTGCGTAAATTATTCTGGCGAGGTGAAAGGGAACGGTGCTGTGGGATCACATCAACAACACTTGCGGTGATGATATCTTGCTGCTGCTGTTCCATGACTGCATTGGATAAAGAGGATGTGGCGATGTTCTCCTGATTCGGCGGCATGCCGCTTTGTCGTAGGGATTCCAAATACGCTCCGATTCTGGCTCCTTTTGGCAGAGTGCCGTAACGGTTGATCGCCCTCTTAACATTTTGCACCTCCAGCGCACCCACGTGGACCAGCTGAAATAGATTTTTATTTTAAATCGCGAAATCATTTCTTCAAATCAAACAACGCAAGTTATTCAAGCAGTGCTAAATGCATTTACCATCGAAATGGACTTTACTTTGAGATTCTTAACGCATACAGAAATATCGTTTCAGTATCTGGTAATATTTAATGTCATAAGTGGATAAAGAAGGTATTGTTTATGTGTCTAGTATTTATATAGCTTTGAAATTGTGACCGCTCAACGTAAGATCATTGTACCTTCTGAGGCAGTACTTCCTTAGACGTGTAAGGTCGAGATTTAATTTGTTTCTGATTGCATGATAAGTTGGATACTGGTTCCGGCGAGGTTGACGGTTGAGGAACAAAGTTATGTTCTGCTGTCCCTTGCGACCCATCTCCGTCGTCGTCCATATCGCAACCTCCTGTAGTAATTGACTGTGTAGCCATTGTCACGAGATCACGTGTGATACCTGAGTCGCCATTTAATAAGGTGTACTGTATATAATCTATAGCTAATGTATCTCTCCAAGATGTAAGCACAACGCGTTATAGACATTTCTGGAGGAAAGCTAAGAAAAGAATATTTGCGACGCCTATCAATCTTTAATTTCTGCTTTTCCTTCTAGTCACACTTCATTCATCCTAGGGTCATTCTCCTTTAATCGACATTCAGTTAAGCAGATCCTTAAATTGTGTTCATTGTAATCTTATTAGTTAGATAAAAGTGACGTCGTTGACAATAAACAATCAGTGAAAATGAGAATTAGTATATGATGTGTGTTAGTTTTTTGAATGATTTCTTATGATGAATAAGCTCAGTAAACTCACATAACACTGCTTGAACACAGTTGAACTTTATACGATGATAAAATCATCGAAATAATAAGTAATGCCCCTTGCGCAGTTTCGAATGTTTCTCAATCTTTAGAATGAGAATAATTAAACGAGAAATCAAAGTGATACATATCTAGGAATCTAAAACCAAAGAAGAAAAATGACGTTCTACTTGTACCTCTGCAAAAACAAATATCATGCATGAGTACCTAATATGGAAACCTGTTGGGTTTATAACTCAGTATGATAAATATATAAAGTATCGTTCCCTATTTGTATAAGTGGGAACGAAGAACTGTAGCTACAATTAACAGTATGTACGAGATGCAAACGCTCGAGAGTATGCATTAATAAAATATTCCAAATACTATTATACCGGAAATTAGTATTCGGTGTGTACTCAACATTCAAGTATACATACTGGTTCGAGGAGAATGACCCACATTCATGAAGCCGTAAATCACTGTAGGCGGAGATGCATATCAAAATTAAACTTAAGGTCAACTGAAAGTTAACAAAAGAAATCAAATGGAAGCAGCATTCGTGCATTCATCATTACACTTAATTTGATATAGTGGAATACCTTCAAAAATTTTATCAATACCATTTAGATCTGTGCCATCGTCAAGTGTCATAGTGCTCACTTCGATATTTTGCTGATCTTGTTCTTGATAGGCAGAATCTCGAAAAGAACTGCATGATGATAGCAAACTGTCACAGAAGACACATAGCTTTGTTAGATTGCGAATTATGATTGCATGTTTTGTAGAAAAGAAGAAAATGTATGTACCTTGTTCGCTTAGGAGGTGCTGGCGCCTGCTTTCCTTTTTTATTGGTGGATCTTCGCATTTGAACCATACTACTATTACTCCTACTTGACAAGCCTCCCATAAAAGTACTTAACTTGGTGACCGAACTGGCTCCTTCTACATAAAATATATTTTCTCGGATAAACAATATACTATTTTGGATAAATAATATGTTATAGATATATTATATATCATAACAGATTTTTTTATATTCTTTTCTTTAAATATTTGGATATAATTTTTATTTTACATTAGAAGATTATATCCAAATATTTAAAGAAAAGAATATCAAAAACAATAAAATTATTCAATGTCCTTTGGAACATATATTAAAATTTAGAAAAATCAAATTTAAATTATCTTTTTTAATCACATACAACACAAAAACTATAATTATAGTTAACACCTTTTTCTTTAAAAGTTCAAATGCATCATATAGAGTTGAGTCATTATCAACACTATAACATTACCTTGCGTTATGCCGGAAGAAGATAATTGTTCAGATACAAGAACAAGTCCATGTATATTTCCTGTACTACCAGTCTGTGATTTTTTGTATGCTAGTAATGGAATTTCCCCTCCACCTTGAAGCTGTTTCTCTACCTCTACAATATTATAGAACAATAAGAACTCGATGTTTAATTAGTATTTATAGAGTAATTAAAAATCTTGTAAAAAAATTCTCGGAGAATTCCTGGATTTTCCAGTATTTTTAAAATTTCAAAAAAATTAAAGAATTTTTCAGTAATTTTTAAATGAATTAAAGTGCAAGTAAAAAAAAATTAAATTAATAAAAGAAATTATACTATAAGATAGTATGAGAAAAAACTCATAACAATATAGTTATGTACTCGTAGGTTTGAGAATGTGTATGCGAGTATATGTGGACGTGCCATTGCTAATCGCTTGACATTTTCTACAAAAAAATAATTAAAGAAATATTTAAAAAAAATTTAAATTAAATATTTATAATTAAATTTAAAAAATTCGACGAATTTTCTCAAGTATTTTTAAAAAATAAAACAATCTGAAAATTTAGGTTTTAAATATTTTAATTTAGAATAATCCATTTACCTTCGGTAATACTAGATTCTTGAAACATATTTTCTAATGAAAGGTGTATTTCCTTAAAAGTTGGCCGCTCTGCTGCTGACCACTGCCAGCATTGACGCATCAGATCATAAACTTTTGTTGGACAACCAGGGGGACATTCCATTCGATAGCCTTTTTCTAACATATGATAAACATCCGTTAGATCCACACCAGGATAAGGGGACATTCCATAAGTGGCAATCTCCCATAGCAAGATACCGAATGCCCACACATCAGACTGTAACAATCAGTAATCATTATTCATAAACTAATAACACGATAATTATATTTCTTAACAATTTCCGTACCTTTGTGGAGAATTTATTATACGCTAAACCTTCCGGTGCAGTCCATTTAATAGGAAATTTCGCTCCGGCATGGGCTGTGTAAGTGTCGTCTCTCATAAGACGAGCTAGACCAAAATCGGCAACTTTGACAAGATGGTTTTCACCGACCAGGCAATTCCTGGCCGCCAGGTCACGGTGAATAAAGTTTCTGCTCTCTAAATAACTCATGCCGCTCGCAATTTGTGTAGCCATGTGCATCAGAACTACAGCGTTAATCTGATGTTTGCTCTCGTTTCGCAGGTAATCCAGGAGATTTCCTTTGCTCATGAATTCCGTGATGATGTAGAACGGTGGTTCGCGTGTACATACTCCCAGTAATTGTACGAGATTTCGGTGTTTCATTTCCTTCATGATGGCCGCCTCCTCCAGAAAATCCTTTAACGCCATCGTATCTTCCTTCAGAGTTTTAACCGCTACAGTCATGTTGTATCTCTTCCAGACCGCTTCGTACACATCGCCGTATTGACCACCTCCTAACTTATGTCTCATTACTATGTCCGTCCTGTTAATCTCCCATTCGTCCGGCTCCGGACTCAAAGGGAAGACGGTAGGCTTATTATGCTTCGGTGCAGGATAAAGCAGTTGCGTTATAAGGCCATCGGCAAGCATTGAATGATGATGCACTAGCTCAGCCAGCGTGTTGAATTTGCTCTCAGTCGTGACAAACATTTTTCCTTCGCTATCTTCGTTGATCCTATAGTGATACACTCGACCCTCGTATCTTAAAGAAATGCTACGTTGTCCGGGACTACTCTCCGATTCTCGTACAAGAAAACTACCGTTTATTCCTGAACTCAACAGATACTCTGCAGCATTCCTAGATATTCTCCCATGATACCAAGAGTGTTTTTCCAAGGAGTTTACGGGTGTAACGTAATTTGATGGTACCCATCCCACTTGCCCGGAACTTGAATGAGCTTCGCACCACTCTCCGCTTTTATTATAACTTAGGATACGTACTTGTTCTCCTGTTTGGAAAAATTAAAAAATAACACACATTTAAGTTATGTGATACTTGTAAAGAATCAACATTTACATATCTAAAATGATATAATAAAATGCCATGTTTAATGAAATTTAATTTTACTTATATAATGAAATAAATTAAATTTAGAGATAAATTTAATACCCTTTTTCAAACTAAGTTGATTTTCTCCACCAGCTTGAAAATCATACAAGGCAACAAATAATTGAGGATCATCCTCCTCTTGTGCTAAGAGGTTTTCCTTGCTAGTCCATCTGCATAAAAATAGAAAATATTATTTCTAGAACTAATTAATTGATGATATAAAGATAATATTCTTTATGTATCCTTTATATTTAAGATTTTATATCTTATAAATAGAAGTGTATAAAAAAAGCAACCCTATATATAATAAGCATCTCCCTATCTTCCTATTATATATTACAGATACTTTATATAAGAGTCTTTTATAGTATAATCTTATACAGAAATAGATAAAACAGCTATTATATAAGCATAATATATGTCCTTCAGACTTTAAACAGTGAAACTGACCTATTTGCTGCTTCAAGAAGTCCACTAGCGGACACACTGGCATGCTGTTGAATGTTAGCTTGCTGTGAAATTGATTGAACACTAGAACCACTTGGTGGATCACCTTCTGGCAATGCTGGAATGTGAGGTAGAGGTCTACTTTGCAAAAGTGCCTCTGTAAAAAATAGAAAACAGTCTTCTCTGTAACCATTAATATATCTAAAGAAAAACTTCTAGTATTAATAGTCTTAAAGCAACTCTTTGCTTATATAATAATGCAAGATGTGTTGGAAAATCTCATAATTACTTAAAATAACATGCAATCAGGATGATTAACTAGTCACATATATATGAATCTTTACGTAGATAACTTTTCATCTCTTTTTCTATAACATACACAGGTATACATGCTTGCTACTGCAAACCTTCATTTAGCTAATAATATCCCTATTAATTTAAACAATATACATATCAATATGGATATTAATTTACATGTTAGCATTATTGTAAAATTAGAGATATTTCTTTATAACTAAACTAGTATATATTTCCTATACTTAAAGCAAAATAAGTACATGTTTGAAAGCAAGAAGGAAAGTTCCAATATAGTTTAATGCAACAAAAAAAATAAATATCAAGATTTGTTTTTTACTCCTATACTAAAACTTTCCTTCTTGCTTTACTCAAATCTGAAACATATACCTATTTCACTTTAAGCTCCAAAATATACACTGTATCAACTACAAAAGACAGATCTTTAGATTATTTCCAAGTACTACTTTCTTATCGTTGCAATTAATCCATAAAGATATAACGACATCATATTGTGTCAAGTCATGAGAGTACAACAGTATTAAAACATTTCAGTCACAGGAAAAGCATGCCAGTTCCACTATGAGTTACAAAAGTATCGTGCCTTAATACGGACACCTAGTGGAATATGTTTGAGGATACCATTCTTAAGAGGTGAGGTGTAGGAGCAAGGCAGAGAACAATAAGGATGCGTATTCTCACCACTGTGCTCGGTGAATATGTTAGAGCCTATGACGCGCGTATCTTTGAGATTTCTGGGCAGCTTGCGTGTCTGCCGCACGTTGGACCCGGTGGGGATCACCCTGTCCTTGGTCTGCTGGGCGCCCATAGCGTTGTCCGCCGATTACCATACCATGCCCTCCCTTCCTGGGTCTGCGGGTGGAAGCCTGTCTGGCTCCTGGTTCAGGCTGCCCTCGCGGTCGCGCCGGGAAACACTTCACTTCCGGCACTCGACAGGCGCCGGCGACGGGCCCGACATCGTCGTCGATCGTCGTTGTCGTCGTCGCCGTCGTCCGCGGGAGCCTGGATCCACGCGAAGACACCGCGATCGTCGGGCACGAACGCGCGACGACCCACCCACCCGATCGAAGCGCAGATCACAGTGCGGGTCGCGACAGGGCCATTCACATTTTTACATGTCAATTACCGCTCTCTCTCTCTCTCTCTCTCGCTGCCCCTCGCCATATTTGACAGCTTTTGACGTCGATTATTTAGTTTGTCGATGCATTGCTGTGCGGCAGCACGACGCTGGGCGGATTCTCATGCGGTGCCCTCCACGGTGCCCTCCGCGATGCCCTCGTTCGCACGCTCCTAATTCCAAGCTCGGTTGTCTGTCCCGCGTGTGTAGATTTCGAGAAGTGCCAATAATCGCTTTATTCTTAACCGAATTTTTTATTCGTTCAGCTTCTTTCTTTTCTCTTTGATGCTTGATTTATACGTTCAACTTATTTTTAATCCGAAAGATTTAACGCAATGCAACTGGAAATGACTGGAAAAAGAGAACGTCGAAACTTTAGAATTTAGATGGGCCCATGGGGGGTCTGTGGGGGGGGGGGGGGTATGAAAACCGACCAATCGTAAGGCTGCGAGGTCTATTTAAAGGGTCGTCTTTCACAGTTAATTTTTTCTTGTATGGATTTTCTTTCTTCTTTTGTCAGCGGACGGTGAACCTTTTTCCTCAGGCTCGTGTCACATGCTCCAACCAGCTCCAACATGTTAGAGCATGTTAGAACACGTTAGAACTTGTTGGAGTCGAGATATACAACACGAACCATAGAGATAGTAGTACTGGAGGTCGCATTGGAGGAATGGGGGTAGTCCACATTTAGAAAAGGACGCACTCATTCTCTCGCGTTTCTTTCGTTTCGCGCATGCGTATAGCCGTATATTCTGAGAGAGGGAATCGAAAGAGGGAATAAAAAAATTGAAAACACGATGATATAAATGCACACATTCTGTTAAAAGTACTCTATATTTTATTTAGAGCAAACATTTTTTTGGACATGTTTGAGGATAAATACATGAGGATACATGAGGACAGGTTTCCTATATTAACGAAAAGAGTACCCTTCTCCAAATCAATAAAAAATGTAAACGCATTTTATCGTATAACAAATAAAATAGTAATTTTTATAATATTTTTACCGCATATACAGTGATAAACTATATAAGAGATACATAATAGGAGTAAATAATAAAAATACGTAACATTATATATTATAATAATTTTTAGTATACTCTGCTTTTTGGTACTGTAGTAAATAACACTTGAAAAAATTTTAAAATCTTTGAACATTTATGTAATTTCAGTTTTATTGATTTTAAAAAAATATTAATTTGTTGTTCCCCTCATTTTTACTCTTGGAATGAAATTTATACATGTTGCACTTTCATGTTTAAGATGTAAATGTTGAAAAAGATTTGCAAAATTAATCTTATCAATTGACTTCGATGATCAAATTTTTGTGGAAAGATATGATTATTAGTATTAAATATGTATGATGGAAGATAGCGTTCAGACTGATGTATTAAAAAACAATATATATTTTTAGTTTTGAATAATATATGTTTTGATTAATTCTTAAAGCTTTTTCTGCTATCTTAAACATTACAATAACATTGGGCGCATTCAGCAGAAAAGAGCGCTACGAGAGCGCTCGCTGTTATTGGTGTATTCTTCTAGATCATCCAATCAGAATTTAAAATCTGGAAGAATATACCAATAACAGCGAGCGCTCTCGTAGCGCTCTTTTCTGCTGAATGCGCCCATTGGCTACGTTCAGCAGACTCAACAGTTGAGTGAGCGCTCGCTGTTATTGGTGTATTCTTTTAGATCATCTAATCAAATTTTAAATCTAGAAGAATATACCAATAACAGAGAGCGCTCACTCAACTGTTAAGTCTGCTGAAAGTAGCCATTATATGTAATGCTTGACACAAACCACCTCGATTGTTTCGCTGTTCGTCAGTACGACATATATCTAATTTTTGTTCTCTCTCGTTTGAAATAAGCAACTGTTTACGGGTACGGTCAAAGTCTCGCTACAAATGCTTTGAAGCGTTTGATTGACCAATCAGAAGAAAGAACTTTACAAATTGACCAATTAAGAAACGCTTCAAAGCATTCGTAGTGGCAACTCGATCGCACCTTGTATCTTTACCGTGATTGTATTTAAAATTCGATACTCGGGGGGCGAAACTTATTGCATTCACGCAAACTGTATGTACATACCATATATGTAATACTACTATATGGCTAGATGAGAGAGAAGTCCATGTCCCAGAACCACGGTGCGGGAATATACTTCTCTCTCTTTCTCAGCGTACTTTGAACGTTGTGCGCATGCGTCGGATCATCCCCTCCATCAATAATAAATAGAAGGATAAATATACATATATGTGTAAGGAAGAAGGAAAAAGTGATTGATTCCGCTTCAGGGTATAACCTTGTTACAGTTAACAGAGTCAGTTTAGTCGGAATAAATAAATTAATCCTAATTTTATGAAATAAACTTTTTCAAAATTGCCGTTATGTTATATGTATATAAGAATACAGTGCAATCCCTTACAGAAATTTCATGATAATCAGTGCAAACTAATACCTATTTCATACCTATGCAAACTAATGTTTTCAGTCGCATTAGGCGCATTAGGCTTTTTGCCACATAAATAACATATCTTCACCATTTTTGCCTGTGTAAAAACAGCACACATCTAATAAGCATAACGAGCATAACCTGTTCGCGTCATCTCACTGATCGCACTCTATTTTCCTATTGGCGGATGCAATCAATCCAACGCATGCGCACAACACTCAAAGTACTCTTAGAAAGAGAGGGAAATATATATTCCCGCACCGTGGTTCTGGGACCGCTTCCTCTCACTCCCTCTTATAGGCACTAGCGATATAGTAGTATTACATATATGGTACATACAACATAAAACGATTTGGTAGCCCACACCCGCGCGCGCACGCGCGCAGGCGGACCTACGAACTACGATTCTCGTAGATTTCGAGTAGCACAAATCAACACAACTCGCAGAATTCGATTATCTTGCATCGTTCGCAAGATACACGGGTTTGAAATTTTGAATTCCTAAAAATTCCTTTATGGCCAGCATTTTTTTTTTTTTTCAGTAATGGTTGATGCGATATTGAGTTGCGGTTTGCGGCACAATGTGGCACAAACGTAGCACAACAAAGCGCAATCAAGAAAAATCCAAAATTCGAAAAGTGCGAGGCTAGCAAAAAAAACGTTTTCTTTGTTTTTTTTTTTTTCGGAAACGGTTGATGATATTGAGTTGCGATTTGCGGCACAATGTGACACAAACGTAGCACAATCAAGAAAAATCCGAAATTCGAAAAGTGTAGGGCCAACTTCAGGGTGTAGTCCCATGGAGCGTATCGCGCGTATCGCGGATGCGCGTATCGAAAATCTGATCCAATCGCTGACGTTCCGCTGTTTTTGATACGCAAGAGTTTCGTCCCTATGGTCCCATGGAGCGGAATTCGCGTAAGCGAATTAGACGGATAGCCAATCATGAAGAGATTTTCATTACTTTCCTTTATCTGCCTTCGTCTAAACAGTTGTTTGACTGGTAAACCGCCGATTCCGTATACGCTAATTTCGCTTCATGGGACCATAGGAACGAAATTACCGCGTATCGAAAACAGCGGAACAAAATTGCGACTTTTGCGGACGAATAACTGGGACCGTAGAAAAAAAGAGGACAGCAGCAAAAAGTAACCCTAGTGCAGGGTTGGGCATGTATTTAAAATACTTTTATTTGAAAATGATAATTGTAAGACAAATTGTATCGTGTATTTTGTATTTGAACGGCGTACATAAAAATATTTTGCATTTTATATTTTATGCAAGTATATAAAAGTATTTTATATTTTGTATTTCAGTATTATTAATGAAAGATTGAAAGTATTTTGTATTTTAAATACTAAGATATTGAAGATTGTTATTATTTAAATTACGAAGTACATAGAGCTTTCAATCTTTCAATTTTAAATACAAAATATGTAATACTTTCATGTACATCGCTGAAATATAAAATATAAAATCTACTTTTATTCCGAAAACTGTGTTTTAAATAAAAGTATTTTAAATACATGCCCAACTCTGCCCTAGTGTAACTAAATTGTATTAAATATTAATTTATTTAATATAATTAAATTAAAAAATTCGCAATGGTTTAATTAACAGGTGTAGAATGAAATAAAAAACAATATTGCTTTTGCTGTTGCTATTAACAAAACGTCTAGACCACAACCATATAATGCTTTCATCAAACAGGAAATATATCATAAAATTATTAAAACATATGAGCTTTATTCTATATTTAAAAAAAGTATTGATAGAGGAAAAACTATTAATAGAGGAAAACGAAAATATTGCCAAAAATGATGCAACACTCAACGCAATCTTGCGATTCTACGAAAACATTACACATCTCGAGGGCTGCCATGACACTACTTTTTCAGACCAAGCAATTTCACTTATATTCGGCGCGTATTACGCTACAATAATGAATTCGACGGAACGGCGGCGTATCGAAATTTCGAAAATAGCGGAACGTCAGAGATTGGTCAGATTTTCGATACGCGTGATTCGCGATACGCGCGATACGCTCCATGGGACTTCACACACGTTTGAGATTCGCGCATCGGGATTCAGCTAATCAAAATAAAGCTGCTATGTGTTGATTGGCTGAATTCCGATGCGCGTGTCGCAATCTCAATCCGATCCGCGTCCACAATCCGTAGTGTGACACGGGCTTTAGACGATATTCATTATATTATTCATAGGCCCGTCCCGTATTCAGAACGAGCTAACAACGTTCGATCCCGATTCACTTCGAAGTGAAGTGAAATTTCTTGGGTGTAAACTGATTATGTTTCGACTGATTTCAATCTCAGCGGAGTAGAGCGAATCAGGTGTAAACATTCCATAAATCCACTTCACTTCGAAGTGAATCGGGATTAGACGGCTGGGTGTAAACTAGGTCATAGTATACTATAAAATAGGTCACGTATACTATAGAATTTCAGAGATAAAAGCGCTCTTTTATCGATAAAAATACGTTCTGAATACGGGCCAGTATCAATGATACCGACACACCATAGGGGGGTCACATCTCACGTGATGTTTGCCTCATGACCGGATGCGACGATTCAAAAGCTGATCCACGCCGCCATGTTGTTGTATCACGTGACCACACTGGGCCAGACCAGCCAGGGAGCAAGTATTAAGGTGAATGCGCCGGGTCAAGTCCGGTGCTGGGATATTCGATCCGCAAAAATTCAGGCGTCTAATTAATACGAGGCGAGCTGAGGCGGCCCGGAGCGATGGACGCGCGTAAGCTCACCGAGCTGCTGCGGGCGACGATCGATCCCGCGCAGCAAAAGGAGGCAGAGGGGCAGCTCAATCAGGTACGGAAATTTGCGAGCGAATTGTCGAAGAGAAAACGTGCTTGCGATTCTACCCGGTGGAAGGTTAAAGGAGCGAGCGAGAAAGAATGAGCGCGTGCAAGGGGGTGGAAAGAGAGAGAGAGAGAGAGGGCGAACTCGAGCACTTCGGGAACATGTGGCCTCGTCATGTCATGTCGATCCTCGTTTCCCGTTTTTGCACACGTGAATCGTCATCAAACCGGAAAACGTGTCCTTGTCGAGAGGATAACGCCGGCGTGCTCATCACTGTTCCCGCCGCCGCTGACGGCAGGCAGGGGAGGGGGCATTCTTTTTCTCGGCAGACTCTTCTTGATGAAGCCGCGGCAAGCTAGTCCAATGAGAAAGAGGTCAATGAGACCGCAAAGGGGACGCCTTTTGTCCGAGTTTTAGGATAAATGTTTGTTCGTCTTTTGGACAGCAACGCGGACTCACGTTCGCGCTCGTTAACCTCTCCTGGTGCGTGCGACGAAGATGTCTTCGGGGCGCTTTTGTACCCTTTGACTCTCAACATGGCACATAATTCTCGAGATCTTACAGATCGGCTATGTTTTTCACGTTGTATGCTAACGCATACGTTGTATTGTTCAGCAAAATTGTCCCAACATGACCTTTAATTTTGCAATCTGTATTATATATATATATATTGCTAGCATATTATTTTTATATACTTTACATATATATGTGTTACATATATGCTGTCTATTATTTATGCACTCTGTATGTTCCATATAAATCATGAGCTTGTAGAATTACAGTAACATTAAAGCGGTAATGGTAATGCAATGATGTTACTATAAGTGTAATAAGTCGATACGATAGATTTTGTATTGCTGCACTGGATTATACTACAACTTTCTTGTTTTTTTTAACAAATATTGAAATATATTTATCGTAATATTTTGGTCTTTTTTATTGTCGCACTGGACTACATTAGAACTTTCCTTATTTTTGCCAAATATCAAACATATGTAAATATAAAGAATATTAGTTCAGTTGTAGAAATTATATCTCTGTTCTTTGTTGCTGTACTGAACTGTACTGAAACTTTAGGTTTGTTTTTTGTGATTGAACTAATGTATACTTTTAGAACTTAAAATGAGGTAGGTATATGTTTGATATTTGGCAAAAGCAAAAAAAAAAAGAGTTCTATTGCAGTCTAGTGCAGGAACAAAAAACAGACTTTTTGTTTCTTACTGTACCATTTATCTTGCCTCTTTTCTTCTTATATTAAAGAATAAAAAAGAAAAGATAAACCATACATAAAGTTCAGATAAAAAAAACAGTTTTTTTTATTAAGTTAAAGTATATACACTAGTTCAGTTATAAAAAACAGACTTGTTCTGTACTGGACTGCCCTAAAACTTTCTCGCTTTCTCCTGTTGTGTGAACAAAAATGTTTAATATATATCTATTTTATTATAAGTACAATGAATATGTAGTAGTTCTGTTACAAAGAACAGAATTATATGTTAGTATATGTTATCTATTGTTTATTTGCATTTTGTATAGTCTATGAGTTACCATGAGCTTGCAGAATTGTAACATCAAAATAATAATAATAATGCAACAATATTACTACAAGTAATAAATTTATGTGTGTGTACTTAAATTTTTCAGATTCACAAAATTATTGGTTTTGCACCGACGCTATTGCAGGTAGTAATGTCAAATGAAGTCGATATGCCTGTCAGACAAGCTGGTAAATATTTCTTTGTGATCTCTTTATGTTATGTAATACTGAAGACAAACAATAAATTCGGAGACTTAATGTTTTATTATTTTTGTAGGTGTAATTTATTTAAAAAATTTAATTACTTCACATTGGGGTGATAAGGAAGTTGACAGTGGGCCCATAGAATTTAGTATTCACGAGCAAGATCGTGCAATGATACGTGATGCCATAGTAGATGCTGTGGTACACGCTCCGGATTTAATTAGGCAAGTTGTAATCCGACTTGTATCAATAATTATTGAAAAATATGAACCCTTAAAGAAATATGAACCCTTTTAAAGAAAAGCGACAACTTGAGGAATTAAGTTTAATCCCTCCCCCTCTCCCTCCAAGGAGAAAAAATTATATTTAACTTATAAAAAATTATTTTATAATATATCAACAAAAAAAATATATTCGTAACATGATGAAATATTATTTTTATCATTTTTGTTTCAGTCTTTCAAAAATTATAACTTTTTTTAAATCATTAGTTGTGACAATTTGATGATTTTTTTAAAAATAAAATTAAGTTGTACTAGTAATGATTAATAAAATAATGTGTTTATTAATTCATAGTAAATACAAAAATATTATTTGAGTTGTGTCACTTTTGAAGTGAAGGAATGATATATAAATGTATTCTTTAAAATTGTCATAACATCATCTGTATTGTATGTTTAGAATACAATTAGCAGTTTGCATCAGTAATATAGTTAAATACGATTTCCCTGGAAGATGGACGCAAATAGTGGACAAAATTACGATATACCTTCAAAATCCCGATGCTGCGTGCTGGCCTGGTGTTCTTCTCGCGCTGCATCAGCTCGTTAAAAATTTCGAGTATGTTGTATGCCTTTGTTATTTCATTATGTAGGAAACATAATTTTATAACATTCCAATGCTTCTATACTGAAACTAGGTATAAGAAAGCAGAAGAGAGGGGACCATTAAATGAAGCAATGAACTTGTTACTCCCTATGATCTATCAATTGATATTACGCTTATTGCCAGATTCATCTGAACAGTCTGTTCTCCTTCAGAAACAGATATTAAAAATTTTCTTTGCACTTACACAGGTATGCAAGAGGTATAATATAGCGAATTCGGTCATTTGCATTAGATTAGTGTTATCAAAAGTTGTTATACATAGTATACATGAAATTAATAAAATTAAATGTCAAAGTATACGAATATTTTGAGCGATTCATTGTCCAATAATAATATCACATTACTTAATGGGACATATGTGTATTATTTAATTGATAAAGTTGATTATATGATGTATTTAGATATGATTATATACTATATTTAGATATTTTATACAAAATAGTCTTTATTGTGCACTCCAATGCGAATGATCGAATTTATCAATAGATCTTAAAAGTAGGAAAATATCTTGAAACTTGATGGTTCTTTCTGCAGTATACACTTCCCCTTGATCTTATTTCGAGAGAAGTATTCTCACAATGGATGGATGTGATAAGACAAATAGCTGATAGGCCTGTACCGCCAGAGACTAATAATCCTGATCTTGATGATGACGAACGCGTAGAATTGCCTTGGTGGAAATGTAAAAAGTGGGCGTTGCATATTTTACACAGAGTTTTTGAAAGGTAATTAAAGTTATTAATGATGATCGAAACTCGAAAGTGACAAAAATAAGTTGAAAATAATGAAAGTGGAAAAATATTTCATTTTCTTATTTTGCATTGTTAATTATAGATATGGTAGCCCAGGAAATGTAACCAAAGAGTATAAAGAATTCTCTGATTGGTACTTGCAAACCTTCAGTGCCGGTATTCTCGAAGTTCTTCTAAAAATCTTGGATCAATATCGCAGAAAAATTTATATCTCTCCTAGGGTAATTCAACAATCAATCAATTATATCAATCAAGGGTAAGGGATTATTTATAATATGTTAATAAATGAAAGTTTTATATTGGACTTTGCAAAGTTTAAGTAATGTAATTTTTTTCGAAATACTTAGTGTGAGCCATGCGTTTTCTTGGAAATTTTTGAAGCCTCACATGTTCGAGATTATACGTGATGTTTTATTCCCCATTCTCTCGTATTCTGCCGCGGATGAGGAATTGTGGAATAC
Organism: Cyphomyrmex costatus; assembly: GCF_001594065.2. Taxonomy (NCBI): domain Eukaryota; kingdom Metazoa; phylum Arthropoda; class Insecta; order Hymenoptera; family Formicidae; genus Cyphomyrmex; species Cyphomyrmex costatus. The sequence continues at coordinate 560,405 of NW_017279836.1, forward strand.
TGATCCATATGAATACATCAGAGTAAAATTTGGTAAAATTAAAGTTACCTAAAACGCATTAATCTAAAATGTGAAGAGAACTTTTATCAATGTATTTTCAGATATTTTCGAAGATTTTGTATCACCGGTTACAGCGGCACAAACCTTGTTGCACTCGGCATGTAGAAAACGGAAAGATATGCTACAAAAAACGATGCATTTCTGTGTGGAGGTGTTAACTAGTCCAAATGCAGACCCAAGACAAAAAGATGGTGCATTACATATGGTGCGTTTATGAATCAGAAATGTGTCCGATATTTGAATTTGTCGTGTGGCTATGCTATATCATTTTTTTTATTATTTTAGCACATGTATTTAGTACATTGTTAACGCAATATGTAAAATTATATTTTATTTAGATTGGAAGTTTAGCCGATGTTTTGTTGAAGAAGAAAGTTTACAAAGATCAAATGGACAAAATGATACTGCAATACGTATTTCCTGAATTCAACAGTCCCCATGGGCATATGCGAGCGAGAGTAAATAAAACGATAATTAGAAACAATATATATATTATATATTTTTTTTTACGAGTATATTACATAATGATGTTAAATGAGAAAAAATATTTAATGCAGTGATAATTGTTATTTTTATTTTTAGGCCTGCTGGGTGATGCATTACTTCTGGGAAATTAAGTTTAAATCGGAACAAATTTTAGTTGAGGCAGTCGGATTAATTACAAATGCCCTCTTGAGAGATCTTGATTTGCCTGTTAAAGTCGAAGCAGCCATAGCAATTCAGATGATGCTTTCATCACAACCAAAAGCTAAAAAGTACATCGAGCCGTTAATTAAACAAATAACACTTGAATTGTTAACCATCATAAGGCAAACGGAAAACGATGATCTGACAAGTGTTATGCAGAAGATTGTTTGCACGTATACTGTACAATTAATTCCAATTGCTGTGGAAGTATGTCAGCATTTGGTAAGAAGTTTGATAGTATTTTGCGAGAAGAATTTAAAGTAATTATAGAAACACAAAGAAAATTACACTAGTTTTTACATCATAACTACGCCTTTCTAACTGCGTTGTACTTCTATTAGTCTTGATTTTCTTTGTTATATTAAAATTTAAGAGTTCATATAATTGTTAAATTTTAATTTTATATGATAGAACATGTGTTATATATTCTTTATCCAGGCTGCTACATTTAGCCAAGTACTTGAAACAGACGAAGGTAGCGATGAGAAGGCAATAACAGCAATGGGCCTATTGAACACAATAGAAACGCTACTAACGGTAATGGAGAATCACCCTCAAATCATGTTGCAACTCGAACCGATCGTCCTCCAAGTAGTCGTTTACATCTTTGGACATAACGTAATGGGTATGTTTCTCATATTTAAATTTTTATCCTCTGTTTTGATAAAGAAATCTTCTTGCGTCTTAGACCTCTGGCTTATGTTACATCTCTCTCATATGTTCGTGGTGCGCACGCTGCTTATTCAATTATCACAAGCATATGGGACCTACAATTTTATGCCGGTTTTGATTTTTTGAGAGGTCTTTTGTGGGCCTTGGGGAGGTTGCCGGCCTTTTCCGAGAGGAGACACGAGCACAAATATTTTGATTCTTGCTAGGGATTGAACCTGGGACCTCTGGCATGACAGACTAGTGCGCTGTCTGTCATGTTATGCTCACGTTCGATAAAGAAAATTCTTATTTACTTGAATTTAATAAATTCCGCATGGATTTGAATATTTCAGTATATATAATCATATTCTTCGCTTAACATTACTTATTAGTGTATTTCTATAACAGGGTTGCCACAAGTCAGGGAAATGACAGGGAATTTAAAAATGCGTCAGGGAAGTCAGGAAAAGTCAGGGATTTAGCACACTTGTCAGGAAAATTGGAATAGCTGCAGCTGTACATTGTTTGCCTTTACACCATGCCGTGATCTTTGTGGACAATCTTTTTTTTTTTTTTTGGAAGTCCTGATGAAAAAATGTGCGTGTATGTACAATCGCTGGAAATAACAAGAAATATTGCAAAGTATGCATTATTCGAGGTTAGGGAAAATCTCAAATTTTTGTCAGTAAATCAGGGAAATGTCAGGAAATTTTACGATTTCAAATTTGTGGCAACTCTGTATAATGTTCTTGATTATTTTCTTTATAAATTTGTGAAATTCCAATAAGCTCAAGAATACTGTTCTGTCTTTTATTTAAATATTTTATTTTTTTTATCTCTCCAAATTCACACCAAATAATATTGGTGTTTTGTCTTTGAAATTATTTTCATATGCAGAATAATGTTTTCTAGTTAGATATATATGAGATATTAAAATTGGAAATTAAATCGAGAATTTTTTCTTGTTAGTAGACTAATCTTTTACCATTACATCATTTAGCACAAACTTTATAATATTTAGTTGTATATGTACTTACATAATATTTTTTAATTATATATACTTCTGATTGATATATATATATATATATGTATATATATATGTATGTATATAGTGATATTAAGGGCGTACTTAAAAAAAATGGCTTTCTTTTCTTAATGACAGAATTTTACGAAGAAGCATTGTCATTAGTTTACGACCTAACGGGTAAAGGTATATCTGAAGATATGTGGAAAGTCTTAGAACTTATGTATCAACTCTTCCAAAAAGATGGTTTTGACTATTTCACTGATATGATGCCTGCGCTTCATAATTATATCACTGTCGATACTCAGGCGTTTTTATCGAATGAAAATCACGTTCTTGCTATGTTCAATATGTGTAAAACTGTAAGTAAGAGAATATTCTCTTTATACAAAATCCAGTATTATTAGTTTCTAAATAAAACTATTATATATTGTAGATTTTGACTGGAGATGGTGGTGAAGATCCAGAGTGTCATGCTGCCAAATTACTAGAAGTTATAATTTTGCAATGTAAAGGACATATAGATCAGGTAACGTAATGTCCATAAAAATTACGTGTAAATGAATTATCTACTAAATGCAATATGAATAAAATGATTCGATTTTAGTGTATACCGTCACTTGTACAATTAGTCCTCGAACGCTTAATGCGCGAAGTTAAAACTTCCGAGTTGCGGACGATGTGTCTTCAAGTAGTCATTGCCGCTTTATATTACAATCCTGCACTTTGTCTGGAAACAATGGACAGATTACAAGGAAATTTTGATCAGTCAACAGAGCCGCTTGCTTCGCGTTTTATAAAGCAGTGGATCAATGATACTGATTGTTTTTTAGGGTATATATTGTTATCGTATAAAAATAATCTAATGAAATTATTAAAATATAAATACTTATAAAATATTAATTTTCTTTGCGATAATTATAATTGATTGATTTTCTTTATAGCTTGCACGATCGTAAACTGTGTGTTCTTGGACTGTGTACATTAATCAGCATGGGTCCTGCGCGACCGCCTGCTGTTAACGAATGTGCAACGCAAATTATTCCATCCTTAATTTTGCTATTCGAAGGTTTAAAAAGAGCGTATGCCGCTAAAGTCACAGACGGAGACGATGATGACGAAAATGAAGAGGAAAGTGATATTGACGAAGGTGAATATTGTGTGTAGAGAGTGCGTTCCAGATTTTTTCATATAAAACTTTAGTAATATATTCTATGAGTAGAAATAAGAGAAAAATGCTTTTTAGTTAAAAGTTATAGCAAAAATATGAAATATAGAGTCCACATGATAAAATATAAACTAATTAAATTCGATTTTTAGATGTCTTATCATCGGATGAAGACGATATAGATGATGCTAATCAAGAATATCTCGAGAAATTACAAGATAAGATAACACGAACATCTGCTCAACATGGTTTTAACATTAATGCGACTATACAAGATGGTCACGGTGATCATAGATCAGATGATGATGATGATGACTCAGAGTATGACGGTAACGAAGAGACTGCTCTTGAAAGCTATACTACACCTTTAGATTCAGAGGATTCCAATCAAGATGAATACGTCATTTTTAAGGAAATCATACAAAGTAAATATTTAAAAAATATTTGATATATATAAACTGATTTCAAGATTAAAATTTCATGCATTGAAATGTATTAAAATACATTTCGTATATTTCTTATTTTTAAATAGATATTGAAAGATCCGACGTGGCGTGGTATAGAGCCTTAACAAGTCTTCTTAATCCTGAACAAGAGAAAGCTTTACAAGAAATTATTCTTCTGGCGGATCAGCGCAAAGCGGCTTTAGAGAGTAAAAGAATCGAGCAGAGCGGAGGTAAACTTATACTGCTTTTAATAGTTGAGAATTTGTATTGATCTATAATTAATCTGCGTATTTCTTTAATCTGCATATTATTTTATTAATTTCTATAATTCTTTCATATTTTTTAGGATATGTTTTTCACTCACAGACTGTGCCCACTTCATTTAACTTCGGTGGAACACCTTTAAGTCGATAAAGACTTATAATCATTTCAATTTTAGGTTAACTAAGTAAGTAAACAAATTATACAGAATCTGGATGGACATTTGTGGCACATGAACATTATTTATACGACTATTTCGAAAATATGACGCATTTCCTATTTACTATTTTTGTGTAAATTAATTGTACATTATTAAGGCAATTCAGTACAGTCTTACTTTAAGATATCGATACGATTTTAAAATTTTATCATTATGAGATCATTTATGCATACTGTTTTATGGAAAGACAGCAGATATGCTACTTACAATTAATTATCATGTGAAAATGTATATTACACATTTCTTTTACACATTTATTATAAATAAAAATTCGATATTTTTTTATTCAAATAAAATGTTACTCTTCGTCTAGCAAGTTATAACATATTTTCTTGACAATTTAAAATATACTATTGAAATATTTTAACTTTAAAGTACCTTTAGTTAAGAAAATTCTAACATAACTTGCTAGATATATATTTTCGCCACACACACTCACACATACACACATACACATAAAATGTATATTTACTCTCCGATTATTTGCCTACATAAGAAATTATTTTAACAAACAAAAATTCGCTTAGTTTATAAAATATATGTTACAAAATTTATGTTAAATTGTTGGTATAAATATATCAAAAAAAAGCTTTCGAGTATGTGTATAAACTATGTTATTTGATATTAACAATTAGTTCAGTAAAATATCATGCTGAATATTCTCCAGATCTATTTGCGAATAGCTATTCTGCTGAAAAGGAAAAATGAAACTTGTCAAGGTTACTAGACATAATTTGAAAAATTGTTGCCTATAAAAAAACTTTAGAAATAAGAGTAATTTAGATCTTTAAATAAACATTGTTTTTTTTTTAAGTCTACGTTTGAATGTATATTGTATTACATATATGGCCAAACATTTTTCTGCAGTTACCGATCACTTTACATAAATCCCAGCACAGCTTGCTTTATTTTGAAAAAGATAAGTTCTGCCATATTTTATGCTGTCCAAACTGTACCCTGAAGGATAGAGCACAAATGGTTTAACAAAGCACTTTGAATAACTTCTGTAACGTAGCTTTACAATCTTAGGTCTTAATCTTTTATGATACAACATGAATTAATATCTATTTTATAATAATAAAAGGCATTAAATTTAAACAGAGCTCTTTCTTTCATGAGGTAATGTTATTACGTAGGACGAACTCGGAGCAGAAATAAATTATAATATCAGAGCCCAAAATGATAAAGGCGTACAAAGAAGAGGTGTTCTGTGCTGTGGTTAGTGAAATGATATTACTGCACAAGAGAGCTTTTTATATCGGAATGCAAAAGGACGTATGTGTCAAGTACGTGTCGCTTCAAAGTATAAATTGTGATCTTGTATTTAAGTCCATGTTTGTACTAAAATGTTATTTGATAGTGAAACTAGGTTGTCAACATTTTGTTGATAAGTATATATGCTTCTATATACTCGACTAAACTTTTTATTCTGTTTATCGAATACGAGACTTATCTGCTTTTCATGTAAAGCTGCAAGAAATTGCTGTGCAATAATTTTAATCGTTGATATTTACTTCAAATTCAGTTTTAGATTCTCTATATACAGGGTGCATGCAAAAATACAGCGGATAGCGCAGAAAAAAATACATACAATAGATTTTAATTTGTTTTAAATTAACGGAATTACTTGTATTTAAAAACTTAGAACTTTAACTTCGATTTTATACGGAATTTGATATATTTTATGAAAATATTATTAGAAATGCGAAAAAATAAGTTTCATAATTTTTTAATATTGTGTACCTGGAGCACACATATTAAGGAGTAGTCTCTCTTTACACATTTTATTTATTTGTAATGAACATTAGTCTTAAAGACCACGTTCAGCAGAATACTTATCTTGCAACTGTTGGAATGTAGAAAAAACTTTATGGTTGTCACAAATGAAAATAATATTTTTTGTCTATCAGTACAATTTAGTTATAAGAACCATAGTAACAGCTTATAACTGTTAAGATATCTCATATAATTATCTTAATCTTATTATAGTTCTTATAATTAAATTGTATTGATGAGCGAAAAATATTATTTTCGGTTGTGACAACCATAGCGTTTTTTTTTTCATGAAATTTTCTTTGTGCTAATTATATCTTTAGATCTAAAGGAATAGTTGTATCACAGCGAAGAAACTCGACAGTTGCAAAATAAACATTCTGCTAAACGCGGCAAAAGTCTAAATAATTATATAAAATAATATCAATAACACATAAGTCAAGATTATAGAAATTTGTATATTATTGCTCAATATTTTAATGTATCTGATATATAATGCGCATATCTCTTAAAATTGGATTAAAAAGTCAGGAATACTTTATATGTAACAGGACAATTCAAATAGTTTCAAATATTAGAAAGTTACATAGTTATGATCAATACATTACATAATACTCCAAATTGATAAAATGATACATAAATAATATATAGAAGAAAGATTTTTGATATACATGATCTTTTTTTTAGCATAACAAATAAAAATCACGTATTTCTTATATTCGCTAATTTTATTTTGCAGTACCCTGCTTTTAGATTGGCTCATTTGGAATTATAACTATTGATTTCTTGCAATGTTTATCGAAGATGTATGTGTAGCATAAAAAGCGATTTTTAATATCATATTTATTTCATAAACAGTACGACGCAATCAAATAAAGATACTATCGTTCTTCGCACTGTGATCCGAACTCCATCATTAGTACAGTTAAAATCTTTGCATGTAATGAGAGAGAAAGTTAATTGTGTCAGCTTTTCAAACAAGAATATTTAAAAAAAAAGTGCCTTGAGACATTAACGTGCAGACGGGACCTAAATTAAAGAATACAGCAGAATAAGCTGTAGGTCGGAGTGAGGCCAGGACACTTCTCTAGTTCATAAGTTCTAGAAGTACTGTATTAAAGAATAATAAATTAAAGTAACCGATAGAGAGAAGAGACGAAAAAGCTGTTCCTTTGCTCTTTATAGGATATGAGTCGTAACTTCTTTGTAATGAATATTTACCACACGTATATTCTCTCCGTAGTTTTTATATAATAAATAAATTATATAAATATATATAATAGTAGCGGCGGCGAGTCTTACGATAAAACATCACACATATACGCTTAAGTCTTGATATTGTATAAACTGATAAGAGGTAAGATAACTATAATTGGTGCTTTAATATACGGATGAAGTTTTTAGAAACTTCATTATTAAACTGAAAATGTAGTCTCTATTGTATCTGTCATTTATTTATTTATCCAAGACCTTTATTTCTGGAGTTTACAGTATGTTTGTAGATTAGCATTTAACTCTCTTACATCTGTCTATAATTGAATATATTTAATAAACAACAAAATATATGCAATCATATAGTAGTTTGGAATTCACACACACACACAATCGTAGATTATTCTTTAAGTAGAATAAAATCAGAGTTCAGAAAAATCGCAATATTAAATTTTGTTATGGCATAATTTCAACATGTAATTAAAATGTAAGCGACAAAAAATTTTTTTCACACTTGTATAGATACACTATCATCATTTTTTATTTCTATTTTCACTAGTGATTATATAAATAACTATTATGAATTCCAAAATGTCTACAGATTGGAAAGATATATATATATATATATATACATAAATATATATATATATGGTGTTATCTAAATATTCGATTTATACATCAATATAAGAGCAAATAGAAAAAAAAAGTATCGGTGGCACATTTTAACACACTTCGTTATATAAGTATTTCTGTGATTCTTGCATGTATCAATTTTTCTAAACTACATTGAGATATGCTCAATTATTTTATATAGACTCTGTACAAGCGTGACGTTCAAAATATACTTTCCAATATTTCTAGTAATTACGAAGTATATAATAACAAATTAAAAAATTTTGTAGCACATAATAAATCTCACGATTGTATTGTATCTCGTAATTGTTAGTGACTGTAAGGTTTGTACTTGTACATATAAAGCAAACCAATCTTTTCGCTTAATGTGAAATAAATTCTAACTTTTCCCATAAAAAAGAAGACATCAAATCGTTATTTTTACATATATCAGAAAGAGAACTGTTCTGTTGGGTGTAAAAATATGCTGTTTGCGAAAATCCAAACGAAATATTTCCAGTTTTGTAACAGCCTTATATTCCATTCTCAGTCAAAATACATAAGTTACTTGTACATATACTTAAATGAAAAGCAGATTTTGATAGATGCTACGGTGAATCATTATGAAAATAGGTTGCGCCTCTTAGAAAATAAATATTTCATAAATTAAGATACCTATAAAAATCGCAAAACAAGTTTAAAATTCAGGATCCAAAAACATTTCAATTTCGGGTCCAGAATCGTAAATGGAACACAATTAAATCACATCGTAACATCTATTATCTCTCTGCCAAATGTCAAACTATAATTCTATCAGCCCCTCAACACTGCACTTTAAATTCACTAAAATAATGCCATGGCCAATAAACATTCTTGGTAATTTATCGAAAACAATGAACGATGCATTCCAATCGCCCGGGTTGTTTATGCTAAGAAAAAAATATATCTCCAATTAAATGTATATAGGCCTGGCAAGACATAAAGAAAGTAAATATGTTAATGTTATCACGCAAGTGACAATGAGGACACTATGCGGTCCTATATTCATTCCATAGTTTTGGATCTTTTCACCTACAGTGAGTCCTTGGAGAAGCGTGTACAGTATTGATGGTGAGGCACTGTATCACTTGAGACACCGTTCAAAATAATAAGATCCTACGTAACCACCTCTCATCGCTTTCGTTACATTTTGTTCAAAAACCCTTCTGTTGTTTTGTAAAACTTCAGCCGCATCCTTATTTAACGGATCCTCAGGATTTGGTTCCTGTTGAAACATTTAGTTCTTTTAGTACAAATAATAAAAAATAAACAAATTAAAAATATAATATATATAGAAGAAGGAGAAAGAGTCAGTAAAACAAATTTAAATTTAAATGATGACAATCATACAAAGAAGTTTAAATAGTACAAAGTTTAATATAAATATAAATAATACAGACGTTTCGACTCCGATCGGGTCATTTTCATCATTATTTATTGAAGACAAGATTGATATTATCTTACTATCGAGTAACTTTTTAATGACTGACTTGAATTTTATTTATATACAACATTAACATAGGATATGAAGACGATGAAAAATTATATATTTATATTACAAAATCTTCTTTTACGAACATAACTTTAATATAATTTTTACTATTACATTGAAAATGACCCGATCGAAGTCAAAACGTCTGTGCATTATTTATATTTATATTCATATATAATATATAACTTTGTATTATTTAAACTTCTTTGTATGAGTGTCATCATTTAAATTTAAATTTGTTTTACTGACTCTTTGCCCTTAAAAATATATATATATATTTTTTTTTTTGTTTTTATACTCATAGAGCCTTATAATTTGTATTATTTAAAAATATTAGAAATATTATTATACTAAAAGTAAAATTCTATATATATTGAATTTTTTTTTATAATAATAAGAATCTCATAAAGTTATACATATATTAGACTGTTCGGAAAGTTAATTTTCAATTTTTTAGCTCAAAATAGTATATTGTACTGTGTGATTTAAAAAATTAGAGATTATACCATTCGATACAGCAGAGTTTCAGCTTTAAGAATTTGATTTCTTAATTATGGTACAATAATTTTTAACGGAGTAATTAAAATCAAAATGTTCTTTTACTTAATTCGTGAATAATTTAGGAACAAAAAATCGTCGGAACATTAAAAAAAAACGATTTCGTAGAGAAAGTTTCATGGTTTCACGATAGTCAAGAATTTTTGCAAATTTTTTTTGGTCACGTGAAAGACCCACAAAGTGAAAAGAAAATTTTACATCTTTTTCAACTCGTAGTTTTTTTATGTTTATTTTTAAAAATTACCAAACTCAAAAAAACTAAAAAAATATAGTATAACCTTTTGAAAAAAATAGATTTTACAAGCTTAAAAACCCTTTTCAATTTAAATTTCGTTCATTTTTTACGAAGATTTTGTATACACAATTTTAAGCTAAAAAATTGAAACAAACTTTCTGAAAAATCTAACGTGTGTGTGCGTGCGTATGTATAAAATATATATATATATATATAAAATATATATATATATATAGTGACTGCCAAAAGTTTCCAACATTAATTTTACAATTTTTGGGTCAATCTCTTTTTCAGTTTATATTATAAATAAAAATTCTTGAACATAAATAAAGGTCATTTGTCAAAGTAGATGCCTAATGATATTTTTGTGCGAATTTACAATTTCTAGTTCTATTAAATTTCTTGTTATAATCAATCAACTTAAGAGCACAATATTTTTTAAATATTTTAAATACTATTGTATTATAAAATATAATAGATACTTATATACTAGATATTTATTTATAAAGACTTTATGTGAACAATATAACTTTGTTGGCCAGAAATTTTTGGCAGCAGCTGTATGTATAACTACACGTATTTACAAGTACAGGTATTCATAGCTTGTTCTTATCTTAACCATCATAATTAATGTTTTAAGACGTTCTGTAATTGGTTTATGACATCTTAAGACTATTTAAGACTGTCTTAAATATAAAAACTGACTATAAATACTGTTCTTAGAATTTCATGCAACGTAATATCATAATGTAATAATACAGTTAAAAATTATTGGGCACTTAATTATTTTCATTTATCTAGAATTTTTTTATCTACATTGTTACTTGACTATTGGCATTATACACAAATTTGAAGGATGCTTAAAACAAAATCATTTACAGCAAACTCCATAATTCAATGTTTGAGCTAAGTTTTAAATAATAGTTAATAAGGTGTTTTAATATTTTTGGTTAGCGCTCTATATACATCTATCTATCTATCTATCTGTATTATAGCAATATAGCTTTTATTTGCAAAACATTGTAAACTGGTAATAATATCAGAAATGATAACGAATAAACATACTAGAAAGAGATACTGGAGACCATAAACGATGGAATTGATTGTGAGGACGGGCTTCCAGTCCTCTCGCAAGATATTGAGGCACACATTACCATCCAAATCAATATTAGGATGATAAACTTGAGTCTCGCACTTCACCTTGGGTGGTTCATGTGGATAATTGGGCCCAACTTTGAAACTAAATACAAACCTACCACCTTTGTAAAATCCCTGAAACAATTAATAAACTTTCAGATTATTGAGATATAACAAAATTAATGTCGATGTTAAAAGAACCTACCATGTTAATTATCTAAACACCAAGAATAATCTAGATTTCTGAGTAGACGACAAAAGTAACACTGATCTAATTGAGTGTAAGGACTATATGGTGCTCTGGAACAAACGTTTACTTACTTCATCTGGGCAGATGATCAATTTAAAGCTTAGCAAATCGTCGGGATCCGGGAATTCCGTGCCGCACGTTTTCGGGAGATTCAGTTCGTTTATGTCTAGAAAAAAAAAGGAGCACTAGGTAAGAGAAAAAACGGACACGCAGGAAGCGCACAACGTGGCTCAACAGCATTGCTTCAAACCTTTCGTGATCCTCAGCTGTGCTGCGGACGCCTTCTTCTGGGTACCAGCCTTGGGTGACTCGCCATCTTTTTTCGCTTGTTTCAACGAGAATAATTTAATCATAATTAAATCGCACGTTTGACGCCGACGCGGACTGACATACAAGTGTCACAGGCACAGGCCGCGTTCGCGCGGACGGCATACAAAAGTTAAATCCTGGAGAACCGACGATCTTCTGACACTACAGAATCAATCGTACGGTTGGTCTCCCAACTACACTCGCACGCAACCACGCACCATAGGCGGCGCAGCGGCTAGTGGTCACGTGGACGGACAGTTATGGGCGCACTAATGACACTGCGCTGTGGATGGTACAATTCTTCTTTGTCACGCGTCGGTCATTTTTTTTCTAACGGGAATCCCTTTAACCGGCGAGGTCGGTAATGCTAGCTAGCCTTCTTACCGACGGAACCTCTCGCGGCGCTAAGAGGTTCGTATTCTCTCCGAGACGGCACTACTGGCGTCGTCATTTGCGCGCGGGCAGCGGGCTGCTTTTTGGTGAATTTTGCAGAGGTGTAGCGTAAAAGTGTCTCTACATAATTCGTAAAGAAAACACATAAGTTGCGTATTTAAAAAATCATCCATTTTGCATATATATTTTTTTTAAAGCAACTATGTGTTTCTTTACACCATTTGATTTATCTCATTATATTCTGTTCACAAAAATATTAATTAAGGTACGATAATCAAAAAGTCAACAGTTTACGAGCTATTTAACATTTTGTGTCAATATGTACCAAAATAAAATAATGTAAAATATCTCGTAAACTATATTGGTTTTTTGGTATTTCTACCTTAATACTTTTATATGCAAAATAATATTAGAGGAATCACGTTATCTAAAAAAAAAAATTATATAATTCCATTTAAAAAATTAAAGTTGACCTTCACGTAACCTTCAGAGGACTATCCAAGGTTAAATCTTATGTCCCTCTTCGAGTCAAACAACTTTTGTCTGAAATAATCGCGTGGAAGTTTTAAAATGGGACACCCTGTATACATATATTTTAAACCTGTTTTAGGGAATGGAAGAATTACTTTTACAGTTACTTTTTATAACAATGTTGCAATTTTTTATGACTGTAATGATAACTATAACTATAAACGCTTAAGAGGTTAAAATGATTTTAGCCTCTGAAGCGTTTAGTTAGTTATTATTACTGCACAGTCATAAAAAATTGCAACATCGTTACCACATTGTTATAAAAAGTAACTGTAAAAGTAACTCTTCCATTCCCTGCCTATAATTTTATTCTGCAATTTCGGGTGCCTTATAATTAATGTTCATTGCGTAAGCCGCGGACGGTGTTTTCGCGCTCTTTTATGATAACGTATACATTCAAATTCATCGCGAGTGATATTTAATTATTCAACTTCTCCGTCCGCAGATGCATGTTTGAATTTTGACATTCACGTAAGTTCAAATTGCATTCGTTCAGCTGTGGAATATAGCTATGTATTTATAGAATGTTTTAACGGGATTACGAGTGTCTTGTATGAGTAAAGTATATCTATATTTGATTGCAAGCGTTTCGCGGTTCTGCCTTCATGTGATTCGCCGTCTTTGGGAGGAACTTGCGTACTGCGCATGTTCGCAGCATGATTTTCGTCGTAAATAAATTTCTGCATCATCTCTAACGATTCACTGGGCTTTTTCAGTTAGTTTAATTGCTACTGGCGTTATTTGCGTCGCGTGATACGATGCTGCGTTCGATTTAATAATTCTGTGTACAGCGTGGCTCAATTTGTCATTTTAATTGGTAATTTTATTTACAGTCATCGAACTAGACTGCCGTGTGAGATAACACGATTATACGCGCCGTGCCGCGCCGTGCATGTTTATAAGTTCTCAACGACAGTATGAATACGCGCAAACGAACTAGCGGCACGACTGGTATTTTAACTTAGGATAACACGACAGCAGAATGACGTATCGAAAAACGTCACTTTTGAATAATACCTCAGTTTGAGAGGATCCACTATCGATCGGAGTACTGTCACTTGAATGGGCAACTCCAATGCCAAAAGAAACTATCATAATCAGCAGAGGTATGATAGTCAGGTGGGTATTGTTTAGACACACTTTAGACTCATATCCTAACCTACAATAAAGAATTTATGTCCTCCCGATAAATATCAACCAGCAATAACATTACATCAATAACATAATTGCTCGTTTAACAAGATGAATATAATATATGTGTTTTACATAACAATTACGTTATTAAATAAAAACTTGTAATATTAATATAATGTTATTGTTGGTCGAATTTACTTAAAAAGAATTATGTCCTGATACATTTGCTGTGCGTTTGTATGACGTTATAATTAAATATATATTTTTTGCGTGAAAGACAATGTTATTCATTTACAGTACAGTCTCAGTGATTTGCTTGGTGGAAGCTGCGTCAATAATACAACAGCACAGGCTTCTAACGATGAAGGGAGATCATTGTCCCGTGCTTCTCACAGAAGGTAATACGAGTTAGCATTATTACTAGACTTTGTGATCTATAGAATTTCTATACATATTAAGTATCATGATTACAAGAACTAAATTTGTACTTATTTATTCTTCAGTTGGACCAAAGGCACTACACAAGATATTCATGGATCTTCCAAAACAGTATGGCCCATTTTACGTTCTCAGTCAATGTTCCTACCAGAATTTCCAGTCAAAGAGATACCTCTGAAAACAGGATATGTCTTCTTAGATGTAATAGCTAAGGGTGCTTACGGCAAAGTATATAAGATGCAAAAGCAAGAAACTAGTCAGATCTTTGCACTGAAGGTGATTAGCAAAGCCATGATTGTGGCAGAAAATTGTGTCAGACAAGCTAAAGAGGAGGTACGTCTACATCTGAGACAATGCAGCTTTGATAAATATATTTATTTGACATAATATATAATAGATTTGATGTTTCATACTTAGGCAGCGATACTGAGAATGGTTGGGCATCATCCTTTCATAGTGAATTCTGTCCATAGATGGCAAGGCAGGAAGACGTTGTATATATGTATGTTTCTGTTATTACAATATTTAAATTTTAATGTAATCCTAAACAGACTGACAAACGTAAATAATATTACAGTAATGCATTACATTTCTGGAGGAGAATTATTTTCACTAGTCAATGAGTATGGCTGTTTGCCTGAGAAAGTAGTTAGGATATATGTGGCTGAAATTGCCTTAGCTATAGGTAAGAATAATTTCAATAATCAGTAACGTATGTACAAGATTCACGAATAATTTCAATTATCAGCAATATACAAAATTCGGTATCTCTGTATTTTATACAAAAACATGTGTTTATTTAGATTTTCTACACAACGCTGGTATAGTACACAGAGATCTGAAAACAACTAATATTCTACTTGATGAAGATGGCCATGCTGTGATTATCGACTTTGGTCTGGCCAAGTGGTTGCATCGCACAGAACGAACAAACACATTCTGTGGAACACCTCAATATATGGGTAAGAAGATGTTATATATAACAATATATAATTATAATAGCACACATACGTTTATTATTTTACTTCTTTGCTACGTCAACATAACTCAGAAAATTAAGTTTTCCAGAAAATGAGTTTAAATGTTTTTATTCATTAAAATTTTGGAGTATTAATCTTAAAATGTAATTTTAACGTAATAATTGATTGTGAAGGAATAGTATATGTTTCTTTCTTTTATATTTTCATTCTTTCTCTGTAAACAATTAAAAAACGACAATGTTAAGTTATATTGTTATAGCGAATGAGTGATATATGCAATTTGCTTAAAGTGATAAATTTTAATTGATTATTAATTGATTAACAATATAATTAATTGATTAACAATATAAATTATATAATTGATTAACAATATAAAATATAAAATGAAAATACGCTTCTATTTTGTCATACTGAAGCGAATCTTTTATCATGATTTTTCAGCGCCGGAAATCTTAAAGAAGGAATATTATGGACAGGAAGTCGATTGGTGGTCTCTGGGTGTGTTAGCCTGTGTTTTACTTACAAATAAGGTATGTGATATGTTTCAAGTATATATTTTTATTTTGCTTTGTCACAATTATCATTCAACGATACATCGTGAATCTATCGTTTTAAGTGTACCGATACATATCATTGCATTAGAAGGAGACAACATCACAAGACTCCGTGGCGCAACGGTAGCGCGTCTGACTCCAGATCAGAAGGTTGCGTGTTCAAATCACGTCGGGGTCAAGGCATTTTTTTTTTGTTTTTTAATTATTTTCTTTAGCTAAATAGAGTTAAGAAATGTAACAAAAATTAATTAGTTTATCATTAATTATTTTTTTATATCATTTATTTTGTAAATAGTTGACTATCCGTTTTATCTCAAACTATATTGTAATATTACAACGTAAAACTTGTGCTTTTGTATATTTAAAATAAGAAGTCACGAACTGACATTTAAATGATATTAAAAACAATTATAAAAAAAATATCGCCCCCGGGTGGGCTCGAACCACCAACCTTTCGGTTAACAGCCGAACGCGCTAGCCGATTGCGCCACGGAGGCATTTAGTTGTACGTCCCTTATATGTGCACTTTCCGCTTATTCTCTATTTCTCGCAAAATTATTATTTCCAAATATTAATTAAAAATTTAAGTGAATTAAATTTTAAGTCTTAAAGGGAAAAAAATACAAAATACAAATTGCATAAGTTAATTTTGCATTTATACAGACATTTCGTCTTAATAAATTTTGTTTATAAATAAGTAATGTTACTCTGCAATAATCTAGCGCTAAATAATATCAGTTTGTACTTATTTTAAATTAATCTTTAGAATGCGGATGGGTCTGTTTTTTAAATCTTGTAATTTTTTAGTAAGATTTATTATAATTATTTATATTCTTTATCTTAAAACATGACATTGTCTTACTGTTACTATAGTAACTCCTCGTCCGTCTGCTATTCCAATATTTAATAATTTCAATATTTAATAAATAGACAAATATAATACAATAAAAATAGAAAAGCGCCTTCTTAGTATAGCGCCCTTGTTCTATAAAAATTAATTAAATAGCTCTCTGATAGAACATTGCATTCAACCATTCTTTAAAATTTTACAAGAAATATAAAAAGAAATACATGGAGTCTATGTTTGCACAAACAACATTTTTTTATTAAAAATATTACTTTTTTATAAAAATGATGGTTGCGGAATTTTTCCAGAGAGTCTTTTAATTTCGGGGATATTTAATATTGAACGGTAAGAATGCAGGACCATATTTTACATGAAATGTAAAGAACAATAATAATGAAACAATCTCCGCGTGACGAGTTACAAAATTCTTTTTGTCACTCTTTTTCTTTCTTCTATGCCTTGACATTTCGCTGGGTGTACTCACCTTATGCAGTCTTGTTTATGCCTACCTACCCAGTGTATCGCAGTGCGATCGAGATGCTCGCTCGCCCTTTGATGAATCGATGCACCAAGGGAAAATGTCGGCTTACACCGATGCGACATTCGCGAGCAGTTACGTGACTCAGGCTCTTATGAAAGTGCATTCTTCATGGATAGCCGATTCGTTATGGAATTGCATTTGCGAGAATAGAAAGGTATCGGCTGTGACGCCGTAAATCCGCGATCGCCTCTCTTATTGTTAGTGGTGGTTTATTGCACCCTTAATACTTATACAATTAGTGGGATTTATTGCGTTTTCTATGCATTATGAGAAACTGAACGATTCTTCTGCTAAGTGTTAGATACTTTAATTATTTATGATGAATTATAACTTATCTGTGAAAATATTATAAAATACGATGCATACATATTTTCCCTTCTAATGACATTTTCAATTGTGCTGTGTATGCTGTGTATACATATAATTATCTTTATTTATTTATCTGAAAAAAGACTACACGGTTCTATACTATCAATTAAAATTTTGCCTTAAAAATCGATAAGCTCTCTGTAATTAATAATTTTGTACGTAAATGTAATTAATAATGATACCATGGACAACTCTTTGGCTAACTTAAATTGTCCATCATGAATGATAATTATAATCTATCTCTGAAGATATAAAATATATATACAATATGCATATCTTCTTTATTAATAATAAAACTTTAGCTAATAGAAGGGTTCTTGAATTCAAAGTCATACTTAAATTGTCTACGATAAATGATAATTATATATAATCTATCTCTCTTTGAATATATATTTAAAAAAAATACCATACCACACATATCTTCCTTTCTAAAGACATTTTCATTTATGATATGTACATAATTATGTATTTCTTTTATATTTGAAAGGAAGCTAGACATTTTTACGATCGTCTAAAAAAATTGATATAAGCTTTTCATAATTAATAATTCTATGCGTAAATGTAATTAATAACGAGACTCTGAACAGTTCTTGAACTCGAAGCCAGATACTTAAATTGTTGACGATGAATGATAATCTATCTCTGATTTGAAACTACTACTATAAAATACGATAGATATATATATGTATATATTTTCCTTTTAATTACGTTTTCATTTACAATATATATAGTTATTTCTTTATTTATATGAAGGAAAGTCAGTCCGTTTTTATATTATCAATTAAAATTTGCCTAAAAAAAATTAATAAGGTTTCTATTATAATTAATATGTTATTCTCTTATAATTATATCGAGTAAATATGTATGTACTCGATAGCAAAATCCCATATCTTAATGGAATGCAATTTTCGACGAAACATCTATGAAATCCAATGAAAGACACGTTTTATTTGATCTTATTGCGTAACGTAAACGATTTGTAGGTAAAGTGGTCACAGTAAAGGGTTAAGGGTCGTAAATTAAGGGGTTATTATCATTTACTCAATTCGCTGCCGGTGCGCGCTCGTTGTGCCTTGTTATTTCGTGTTAGAGAAGTGCGAAGATGTTTATCGGCTGGCGGAAGCCCTCGATTATCGTATCTGACACGGTACGTATGTACGTACATTGTGTACGTACTCTGTGCACGCTGTCGAGAACGACTAAGTGCTACTTCGTGAGTCACTCGTTAACTTATTACAACCGCGACGTTGATCCTCGTCGTTTCTGTGATGCTGAAGCACGTTGTGATTGACAAATCGCTGCTTATCACATCTAATATTATCACACGGACCTTTGCAAATCGCATAATTTATCAGCGAGCGATTTACGCAGTGATGTGCCACTTGCACTCCTCTTCTCGCGTCCGTTCTGTTATCTTTTTACAGACGTTATCATTCACAGACGTATCATTTGTTTTCTAAATATCTTGCAAATCTCTACTACTGCTTCGTGCGATCGTAACCGAGTGAAACTGTACTTTACATTGCAACTCGCGGAAGCGACTTATAATAACTGTAGTCTAGAGCTTTGAAAAGATGAGTAATTTGAGCATGAAACTTTAGGTATACACTGTTATATTGTTATGTTTCAGTATTCTTAACTCAATATATCTAAGTCATACTGTTATATGTACAGATGTACTGTTATATATGAAAGAAGCAATAGCAATCCCTTAATTAAATAACATTTTGTTATTTTTATGTGTGTTATCTTGGTTTCAAAGTAAACGTCCATATTAACGTATGCACATAGTGAATAATAAATTAAATTTGAATCACGCTTTATACATTTTTTCAAATTTGAAGTTGTTCAAGTTCATTGGTTAGTTTAAATTAACGACATATCGAGTAGGATCAGTTGGCAACCTATAGAGATGATTAAAATGACTTGAATTGGTATAATTTGATATAAATTTAACAGTATATTAATGATATTTAGATATTATGAAAGATATTACGTATTGTGGAAGAAAGTTATGTACGATTGTGTACAATACCGATTTCAGAAGTCTATTTTCGTTTCAATATATCGCTTGAAAAGTATCTCCGCAAAAACTCAGTAGAATCCCGTAATTATTACTGTAAAATTCTATACTTTTGTATATATTATTAAAACCTGAAACTCGAACTTGCAGCTCGTGAACGAGCAAGAACGATCCATAGATGGGCGGTTGGTAGTAACACGAGACCGTCGGGGAATTCACAATAATAATAATAATTATTATTATAACGATGATGATAGCAATAATACAAATAATAATATTAATAATAATAGTGGTACTGGTACTAAATCGTAATAATAATCAATAATAATAATGACACATGTATCTCTAAAAAGAAGACAGAGAGAGTCGAACTACTTAATATTATAGTTTATCGGGATGAGCTTATCGGGTGTGTAGTGGTGTGTCATTCTCGGATGGGACACAGAAGGGTGGGGGTTTCATAAAGGGAATGAAAGATATTGATCGGGGAAAGGGGAGCAGAGTTCGTCCCCGCGGACAGATCGCGATGTCCACCGGGACGAACGGGAATGCCAGGTCGGAGCCAGGCCGAGCCAGCATCCTGTGTGTTGGATTGCCGTGTGTTCTCCGTCTGCCGTCTGTACCGGGACGTCAGATCACGGGTGTCGATCACCACGTATCGAAGGTATCACCACGTACGATCGATACACGGTGTCGTTCACTCCGCGTGTCGCAGCATCCGGTAACACGCGATTATCCTGCGCTCCCGGAGATGCGCTACCGAGATCGTAGTGCGCCGTCGAATATCGGATAACTCTATCCAATAGAAAGATCGATGGAGTCGATGGGGTCGCTCTTTCGCACTCTCTCTTTCTCTCTCTTTCTCTCTCTCTCTCTCTCTCTCTCTCTCTCTCTCCCCCTCTCTCGCCCTCTTTCTTTATTTTTCTCTCTCCTCTCTCTTTCTCTCTCATTCGTACTGTGCAGTATTTTCACACTTTCTGGATTTATCGCTGAGAGTGCTTCTTATTCTGTCATTCTTATTCTCGCTCTTTCACAACATACACACGTATGCACACACGTACACACACACACGCACACATACATCTTTCTTTCTCGCTTCCGCTCCTGTTTTCTCGCAACGAACTCGTGCCCACGTCCCGGTGGCTAGAGACATCGATGCCTGAGATCGTCCCGAGGAACACTTCCCTTCTTTCTTCTTCTCCTCGAGATGATGCTGCTGCTGCTGTTGCTGCCGCGCTGCTGAGGTTACTCATCAATCAAACCCTCCCCGTGCCGAGATTTACTGCTCGGGTTTCGGGAGCAATTCCCCCAGCTTCGGTTTGGCATTCTTTTGCTCTTCGGAAGACTTTTCCTCCTCGCTGCTCTTGGTGTCCTCCTTGCTGTCCTCGGAGGATTTCTCTTCGGAGGAATCGTCAGAGCGT
Source organism: Cyphomyrmex costatus (assembly GCF_001594065.2). Taxonomy (NCBI): domain Eukaryota; kingdom Metazoa; phylum Arthropoda; class Insecta; order Hymenoptera; family Formicidae; genus Cyphomyrmex; species Cyphomyrmex costatus. Next base: position 581,770 of record NW_017279836.1, read on the forward strand.
TCCTTCACCTCTTTAGCAGGTTCCTGTTGTTGCTGTTGTGGTTGCTGCTGGGCCAGCTGCTGTTGCTGCTGTTGCTCTTCAGCGGCCGGAAGGTCCGACTTGGCCTGAGATTGTTCCGGTGCTTCCGCCGCATCTCGCTTAATCTGGCTAGACTCCTGAGGCTGCGCGGGCTGTTGTTCCTTAGCCGCTTCCGCTTGCTGGATAGGAGAGTCGGCGCTCTTCGGTTCCTTCTCAGCTTCCTTCTCAGAAGCTATTTCAGCTGCCTTCTCCTCGCTTTTGACTGGTTCCTCGACCTTGACAGCTGGCTGCTCTGCGGGTGCTGTCTCCAGCTGCTCGCTTTTTTCAATCTTCTCGCTCTTCTCAGCTGGTTTTGGCTCTTCTACCGGTGCGGCTGCTTGCGCTACGCTTTGCTCGGCTTCAGCGGCGGGAGCGGATTTTTCCTGCGGTTGAGGAGCAGCAGGTTCCTGAGCGGCGGGGGCTGCTGCAGCTGCGGCGGGAGCTGCTGCAGCGCCGGTGGCGGGCGCAGCAGATTCCTCGGCATCACGGGTCACACGGTCGGGCTTGTCATCGACCTTGGCGTGGGCAAGCGAGTGACCCTCAGATTCCTTCGGTTGTTCGGCTTTCGTTTCAATCTTCTTCTCCTCGGTAGCGGCAACTGCGGGAATTTCCTCTTCTTTCTTCGCAGTTGGCTGCGCTGGCTCCTCCAACTTTTTCTCCTCTTTTGGCTCTTCGTTAACAGTGATCTTTTTCTCAGCAGCATCGTCAGCGCGCTTCTCGATGGCTACTGGCTTCTCGGCCGCAGGTTCGACCGCCTCCGCGCTTTTACCTTCGACGGCTATGTTTTCCTCCTGAAAAGAAGCATATCATTGCAGAGATTAGAGGATGAAGCTTAACTTAAGAATGGTACAAAAGAAAAATAAGATGAAAAAAATTAAAGAGAATTACTTAATCAGGAGAATAAGAAACCTACTTTCTTTTCGGATGGGATTTCAATCGGTTGTTCCTGCGACACGGGCTGTACAGACTCCTTTGTTTCGGATGCTGCTTCCTTGAGGGTCTCTGGCTCTTGTTTCTTCTCGGTGGCCAACACTTTCGGCTCTTCCTTCTCTTCGAGGACTTCCTCAGAGGACTTGGGCTGCGCTTGAGCTTCCGCGGACACTGCTGCTTTCGATTGCTGTGGCTGCAACGGCTCGTCCTGCTTTGCCTCGGTCGGCTGGGCTTCGTCGTTAGCAGATTCACTGCTCCTCACGGCAGATTGGTCAACCGCAGCGGGTTGCTCAGCCGCTGGTTGTGCTGGCTGGCTAGCCGCTGCAGGTTCCGCGGATACACTGCTCTGCACGGCCGTCTCCGCCGCCTTCAAGGAGATTGCGGGCTTATCCTCAATTGGCTGCGGAAGATGGCCCTCGTGATGATCAGCTACTGGCATGGCAGCGATCATTTTCAGCCCCAAGAGGCATACCATCATCACAGTGAATTTTATCATTGTGATATCTGTAAAAGGATATTCAATATCAATAATTCAATAATAATATGCTTGTTGCTTAAACATTACATTGTAGCATTGATGAAATCGTAACTCAATTCTGTTAACTGTTGAATTAAATTACTATAGAAATTGCAGAAAAAGTATTTAATTGATGGCTTCAAAGATATCTTTAAATACAAATATCTAGCAATAAGTCTATTTGTGATTGCAGAAATCATCTTAAGGTTTCACTTTCTCAATTAACTTTATAACTAGTTGCGCGTATTTTTATGTTAATCTTCTGAGGACTGGCATGTTTTTATTTTAAGAGCTAGAACTTTTTTGTTAATGTCATGGGGTTGAGTGGCGAAAAAGATGGCGCCACTGTCGAGTCCTTAAAGGGGCCTCCGGTCCTCCAAATATTCATTACGTTAACCAAAATAACAAAAAAAAACGATCACTGCATGACAGTGACATCGGGAAATAGATATTTTGTTTTTGTATACATTCGTAATTAAAATTATAAAAATTATTATTGGTTATAGATGACTTATATAGGGGAAGGCAGGGCAAAGCGGAAGGAAAAGGCAAAGAAAATATATGGCAGTAAAATGTTTAAATACTTATTTCGATATCTGAACGTGCCGCGGTCGGGACCTTAAATATGCGTACGAGTCGCTATCTTATTTTGTAAGATAGCGATTTGTAAAGCCCCTCGGATATTTGATACATGATATTTTCCGCTTTGCCCTCTCCTTCCATTTTGCCCTCTCTTCTCCTAATATATATAATATGCGTGTCACAATTAAGATTAAAAATTATCATGAATATTACAATTATTTTGTAGCTTTCTATATTTAACGAAATTCGTTCGGATCCATATTGAGGAAACATTGAGACGCGCAATCTTCTAGTTAGGCAAACGGACGTGAGGACAGGCTGTCAGCATGACAGCTCGCCCTGAATGGCCGAAATAAATGCATGAATGGACCCAGTTGTAGATCGCGAAAGGACAACAGCTATGATTGTTAATGAGAGAAGCACCGTAGAGAGAGAAAGAGAGGGCTTTGAGAGGAGCAACGGTAACGTTGTGCTGGATACCGTGAACACTACATCGGGATTGTCGCGAGAGAGAATCGGCAGGAAGGAGAGGGACGTGTGACATTGAACCTAATGCATCGAATAAGGCGAACATTATAGAACTAATGACAGGATGCGTGTCCCTCACGGTTGTTATGTGCTTGCATTTACGGCTTCTCCGCACGTTCAATTCCTCTCTCCGTAAAATGTAGAAAAAAATAGAGGTTATAGCGTCTCGCACGGATTTTTATTGTACACGAGGTGTATGAGACGTTAAGAATGGATCTCTCATGTACGTCTCATAGGAAGACTTGCATAAAATGTATTTAGTTCGAAAATCGCGAGTTTTTGAGTTACGCACGTGAGTAATTGAAAATAATGAATCTTATCAGTAACTCTTATAATTTTGAGCAGACCTTACTTTAACGAATATTACTCTCTAAAACTTTTATTTCTCTGGAGAGTGAAATCTCACTCTTAAAGAGATTGAAAATTGAGCCACTCTTTTTTCAAGACTAGCTCAATTCAATCTTTATTCTTTAGAGATCGTATTCCCAAAAATTTAGAGAGTAGATTTGCATTTATGAAACATATTGCTTCTGATAATGGATTTATGTCGTCAATATAAATTAATTTACAAAACCTTACTCTTTATTTCCCCCCCCCCCCTCATGAAGAATAAGAGTTGAACCGAAATTTAGGTTTATATTGATGAAAATGGACATTACATTGATAAGGTTCGCTTTGTGTTTTCTGCGAAGTGTATAGATAGATAATAGATTTACATTGCAAATTCTGTTTTGTGATGTTTGCGTCGCAAAATACAACGCGCGATAGCGAAACACTAGACTATTCTGCGTTCGCGAGTAGGTGTACGTGAAATAGGAGACAAACAACGCGGTATTTACGCGTCGTCGAGTTGGTGCGACTAGATCGGCATGCATTAAGTTCGAGTTAAGCGTAGTCACTCCGATAGAAGCAATCGCTTTTCCAATCAGGTCCGTCTTTCTGCGTAGCTATCGTCGATTAATCAATTCATCAATGAACTCGATGATCGAAATATTACATTATTATATCGCAGAAGATCACACTTAATTTTTAATTTCATTTTCAATCATGTCTCCTGGTGCTGATTAAGAATCGTGAAACAATACAGAAAAATTTTGCTGAAGTATCTAAAAATTCCGATACAAATCTGAAAATAATTTGTTTCGATCATTGATAATGTAATTATGTAGGATGCTTAAATTGATTGAAGAATGTTAAAACGTTTTGCAGCATTTTGCCATCAACGTTTAAGCTTCTACTATAATTATATTAATGATTCAACAAAATTATTTTCAGTTCAAATTCGTATCTAGCTAAATTTTTAGATAGCAGAACCGTTCTTTGCGTGTATTCCTAGAACAACTTCTTGATCATGTACGAATTGAAAATTCATAAGTCACATAGAAGTATAATAATTCTGCATTTAATTAGCTATAACTGGAAAAGTTGTGAGGCATATATTATTCTCGAGTCGCGTACGGAATAGTGATTCATTGCTCGAGAGCTGAGGCTGCGTTCGTCGTACGCCTTGTGAAAACCGTCCGGTTACGGCAAACCGGAATACACTGAGAGTCGAGAGGGATGGCGAGAAGTGGCGACAAAGACAGGAACAACGAGGCGTAGTTGCGGCGAACAGTGAACGGGGCGGGAGGCGGCAAAAGGATCCAGTTTTTATGGTAAGATCGAGAGAGAAGGGAGGGTTTCGCGTTTGGCAATGCAATTGCGGCCGGTGCAACTATTGCGTTCTTGCTGAAGCCGACCGTCTTTTCACTGTAATATTGGCTGTATCGCCGAAATCGCTTCGGCGTCGTGACAGAAAGCGACAGAAATCGAAACTGCTCTCCCCTCTCGCTTTTGCCCAAGAATCGCAATGCGCTTTCGCGTGAAAGTGGGAGCTGTTCATATTGCAAACAGGGACTTCTTTTTATCTACAATTGCGTAAACTGATTTTGATCTCCATGGTAATTACATTAATTACCGTAACCGTTGTTGTTTGTTTTCGTAGATAAAATAGATAAATCTGTTCCTTTTATATGTCCATTTTCTATCAATGTAGATTAACTTTAATCTTGATTTATTTTTTATCTTTTTCTAGTTCTTAAAATTAGAAAAACATGAAAAATATGTTGAACCAAAGTTTTAAAGTCAATCTGCATTGATTGATTGCAACAGATTGATAAAAATGTTTGTTGATAGTTCATCTTTTTTCTTTTTTTCTCCAACATGGAAAAAAACAGGGAATAAATCTGCAAAAAATTCAGTTAAAAAATGGCCCTAGATTGTAATTTAACTATCCTCTGATAGCTTTCTGATTTAAAGTCTTAGTACTTATTCCTAACACTTCTTCCATTGTGCGCAGCCCCCAAGTCTCCAAATATTGTATTACGTGGAATTAATTAAGTTCATTGCGGATGTAATTACACCGGATGTACGACGGTGGTGCGTAGTCGCAATAAACTTAATTGCGGGCCAATTCAAGTACCATTGTCGTTGATTTATTGTTCGCGCATCACACGGACATGTCTGTTAATTATTTCCTACACTGCGGGTTACGCGAGGACGAATGACAGACGCGTGTTTATCATGTCTGTCGATGCAATCTTCTCTCATAGACATAGTAAGTATAGATAGACGGAGCATTGCCTCCTCTCTATTCTACGCTTATATTGCCTACATTGCTTCTCTTTTCTTTATTCTCCTTCTCTTTATTCTATGTCTATGAATCTTTCACTCTCCACGCAATCTTCGAAGGGAGGGAAAAAGAAAAGAGAGAAAAAGCAAAAGGAAATCTCGATAAGAATGACGCGCATTGATCGCACCGCGAATACAGATAAGTGCTCGGCGGCCAGGTCGATAGACGCAGGAAATGCCTGTGAAAGATGATGGACGCCGATTACCTCATCAAGATCATCAGAGGTGTAATAATGGTACTACACTTACAAAGAAGTGTCGCGCGCGCCGTCAAGCGCTGCAACGTCAATGATTGTAGCCTTCTACTCTTTTCTCTTTCTCTCTCTCTCTCTCTCTCTCTCTCTCTTTTAGCCTTTCATCTTTGCAGCCTTTTCTGATTGTGGTGTGTTGAAAGACCGGCGTTCGCTCATCTAATTTGAAACCGCGAAACTCTCCGTTTAATTCGTAATCGCAGGATCTTCACATAAGCGCAAAAGACACGAATTTTGCTCTTCTCTTGGATTCAAGCCTGTATGAATCTGCTTTATCGTGGCACACAAGATAGATTTTCGGGGATTCGCGGGGTTGTTTCTAAACAGAGATTCAGTGCACGTTTGACGTTCGTTGATTGCGAGATTTGTCAGGAAAGATGGTTGGCGACCTCGAGTCAACGTCGCGGCGCAGGTAATTCGCAGATTGACGGATTAAGCCGGCTAATTACGGGGCGGGAAGGAGCGCGCAGCGGTAGGGGGACGCGAAATTACGCAAACGCGCTCCTTGAGAAATCTACAAATTATGTGTATAACGACGACGGAGCGTGGCACGCGAGCGACGTGCGTTTCCTCGCTTTGACCTCTTCATTTCTCTTTATTAACCCTTTAACTGCGACGCACATCTAGCGAGAACTAGAATACTCTTGTAATGAAATTTTGAGTTTTTAACAGTAAGACGTGTTGCATATATTCTATGTAATTGCAATGCCTTTCTATCCTGTTCTTTCGCTGATAATTTAAAATAAAAAGATATTCTACGTGTGTATGAACGTCGCAAGAGAAGCTTGACATAAACTATGTAAAATATTATACGTTAGATATGTATTGAAAATTAATATATATTTTAAGAAGTAAAATATAAATGATAAGGAATACGATACATTCAATTAGTAATACATTAAATTTAATTAATACAAGACACTTTTATTCTTTTTATTTTGATTATTTTTGGTTCTTATGAATTTCTTTTTAATTAATTAAACTTTAAATATATATTCAAATACAAATAAAAAAAGATGTTTATACAATTTTTTAAGTCATTTCCTACACTCTAAAAAGCATAGGTGTAATTTCGATGACTGATGGTATGGATTTAATCCTGCTGTCTTGTTCACGTTTATTTAATCTAAAATGTAATTTATTTTCTTGAATTTTATTTAAAAACTTTTTGCTTCACTTGATGTGGATTTTGTCTGTTAATATAAAATCTTATTTTTATGAATTTTTTATATTTCCTAGAGTTTTTTAATCAAACTGACCTATACGAAACACGATCATATAAGTATAATAAATTTAAACAGAGATCAGCAGGGTTGACACCAGTAGTGTTAAATTTATGTAAGTAGACTACATCATGGTTAAATTTATATCATTAATGTTAAAATCACTTCCACGTTTTATTTAGAGTGTAGTTCGAGACGACAACTTAATGGAATGGATGCAATCCTTTCTGATAGCGCGCGAAGAGGAGGACATTTGTCGAAGCGTCGTTCGCTATTTCGAAAATCCGCATTCGCCGCACCTCGACTAATTGAACGAACGGATATAAGCGCCGACGGCGAACAATAGCATTATCGCGCGCGCTCCACTTTCAAAACTATCCCCGTCGCGGCGAAGCCGCGACTCGGCACCGAGTCCTACGCGTATTGCGAAAGAAATACTTATAGTTGCGAGAAAAATCTCCCGTGTACAAACGCGAAGCTAATAATCATGCCACGTCCAACCAACCGCGTCTATCGACCGCACATGTCACTGCGACTCGAGATTTTATCGAACGGTCTTGGTTATCGGTCCTCACCGGAATCTACGTACTCGTTTTGAAGCTGAGCTGCCGAGGGACAGATTTATATAGGGTTTAAAAAATAATAAATTGATGACGTGTCAGGAGTGAAGAGTTTCACTTAACGTTTATAGGTGATCGATTACCGGAGGGGGTACTCGCGGATTCGCACGATGCTAGTATCCAAGATCATTCGACGAAGAAACCCATGTTTTGATCGATCGACTAAAATATCAGGTCGTGTAATCCGTGATGGTCGACAGGCTCAATGTGGTTGCCTGTCGAAAGATCGTTTCTTCGGTCGAGGAGTAAGTGGAACTCTGCGAAAGAGAAATGGAACTGTGTACTCACGTATTTTTCTCTCCTCCGTGAACGTGGAACTCTTGCCAAGTCGAGTCGGCGTCGGGCACAGCGGGCGATCTCCTCTTCTTGGCTTGTCTCGCTCGTTGCCTCGCGGATCGGCTCTCACCGGTTCGCGCGAACTTCGCGGTCGATCGGAGAACGAAAGAACGCGGGGGAGGTTCTTGTCTCTGTCGCTCTCTTTCTCTCTTGTCTTCCCTCTCTTTTTTTTTTCTCGCGCGCGTGCGATTACGTTCGTTTGCAAAGGACCGTTGGCGATCGGGATGAAGGTTGGGTCGTGTGTCGAGATGGAATCGCTGGGGCCCCGCTTATATACCCATTTACCCACCCGTGCTGACGGCCAGGATCGTGCAAGGGGGCCCCGACCCTCCTCGCTGATCGAGCTACCGGGAGGGGCCCCTCTTTTAGTCTTCTCTTCGCCCTTCTTGGACTCTACCAACCTTATCTCCCTCCTCGTCCTACACCTTCTCTCTTTGTCTTCCTCCTACACCGCTTCTCGCATTTCTATCTCTCTTTCTTTCTCTTTTGCTCTTACTCGCTTCTGCCTGTTCTTGGCTTGCTCGCCGATTTCTTCGCTCCTTTCTGTTCCGGACCACGACTATGCCCGGCACTTCATGCCCGGTTCATCGAGATGATCTTCACGAACGGATTCATAACATGGCTCGTGTTGCTGACCCAATGGGATCACGCCTTGAGCGAGCTTAACCCTTTAACTGCCAACGTTGTACAGTACGTTCAGCTAGGAGCGGGAATTCCGTAATAGATGGCCGACTAAGACTTCCTATTATTACTTCATAGCCACTTGTACGTTTATCCCAATTTATATAGAATTAATTTATTTGTGTGTAATGTGCTTAATTGTCTAAAACATCAGTTAAAGGATTAAATTATTTATTGTAGTAAATGATAAAAATAATATTTATACAGTAATATATGAGGTTATTGTATTGTATGAAAAAAATTAAAAGTACATCATATTTTCTAAGAAGGAATGCCTGTGTCTTTTCTAGTCACAAAAAGATTAAAACTTATAATTATAGATACTAGTTATAGAATTCTTAACAAAACAGTTAGAACAGCAATTATCATATCTCGTATCATTATATTGATTGTAACCAAGAACCTTGAAATTTGCTGACACAGGGTTTTCTTATCAATTTCTTATACACAATAATTTAAAATTATTCAATTTTCTATGTATACAACAATTGTCCTTACTTTGCTATTGGTTACTGCGGACGCACCTGTACATCTGGCATGACGTGTTGCGTTTGTGTTTTAAAAGCATTCATTCGGAATCATTCAATATCGGAGCGGAAGTGTAATGCCAAAGCTACACAGGCTGTATGGAGCAACCTTGAATACATTTAAAAGGTTCAGTCAACATTTATCTTTCAATTCGATTAAAAAAGATTTAAAAAACCGCAAATAAGATTTTTAATATTGTAAATTTTCAATCGAGAAAATTATTAAGAAGAATGCACAGTTATATACCTTTGTAAACATGCAATGCTCTTCTTAAAAATGCTACTACTTATCTGTCAGTGCATTAGGTATCTAAGGTATCATTTTAAATGGAGAGCTCTATAAGTAATCCAACCTGTTGTCTTTAATAGTTTTTTCGATTAAATGTATTATCGGCGATATAATAGGTTGTTCTTCCTCTTCTTTTTAACTTGATTTGATAGATTTTTTTCAGGCAAACTTGTGTCAATTTTAACGTATGTATTTTTCTTTCATTTACAGCAAAGCTTCTTTCAATGAAAGTAAACGAATCTCGCACGTGCTCGACATGCCTAAATGACTGAAAGCGCACGATGAATGTCATTTTATTTTTAATTCTTACAGGAGGAAAACATGTTTTAAATATTTATATCGGAATTATTGAAACTTAAGAATTACAAATTTTATACACAAAATATTTCTTGACTCATAATTAATACACAAACTAAATCTTTTTATGTGTATATACAGAAAAAGAAGGATATAAACAATTTTTTTTATTTAGAATTTTCTACCTAAAGCTTAATTTGTTTGACTAAATATTATCGATTAAAGGAATAATTAAACATGACTTTCTCGTAGATATTTATAAGTGTAAATGTTTGCTGATTTGCATAGTGGATTTATTATGATTCGTGCCACGCCGCCGGAACGCTTGTGCATCATTTTACGCGTCGCGAATATGTTGCGAACTTGATAAACCGTGCGCCGCCAGGTAAATTGTTTTATCTTCGTCGTGATTCATCGAGGAACGCTCGATGAGTCGTATATGCGTGTGACACACGCGCCAGTGCGTATATATGTATGGGCACTATTATGCAAACCGTTGTTTATGTGTAGTTCCGTCTCGTATGCTTCCGACACAACAGTTTTTCCATTGAAAATTAATTTACTGAAATATTTGTTTTGCCAAAGTGTCGCATGTCGATTCATTGGATAGTCCATGAATTAGGTTCGAGTCCAATTCAATTTCTGTTAGAGATTATTACTATCAATGCTAGAGCATTTACGTTCTAATAAAATCGAGTAATATTCGTGATAACACATACACACACAAATAACTATTTATATTTACACATATAAATTAAGTTTAATAAAAATAGATTTTATGGAAAATGTTAAAATGGAAATAGACTGAAAAAATGATTTTATCGAAGTAGGTAAATATTTAGCTAGATGTAGATCTGAAAATAATTTTGTTTAAGCCATTAAAATATAATAATTACGTAAGAAAAATAATTATATATAAGACGCTCAAACTGATTGCTAAATTATTACAACTTTTTGCATTGTCATTATGTGCTATACATCTATTTTGATAATTCAGAACGCTTAACTCATAATTGATGACTCTGCTGTAAAAAGTTTTAACATTTTAGCAACTAGTTTTAGCGTCCTACGTAATTATTTTGATGATCCAAACAAAATTATTTTCAGATCTGTTTTTAGATATTTTATCAAAACAGTTCTTTCTGTGTAGTTACATTAAACTAATAAAACTAATATAGTTATGTATGTAAACAATAGCTATAATTGACTTTATTACATTATAAAGATTCTTTATTTAAAGAAAAATAGTAAACTAAGAAAAAATTATATTAAATATTTATTATTATATTGAAAATAATTATATTGAATATTTTATTTAATGCTTATTTCATTTTTTCATTTGAGCTTTGTCAAGTCTTTGAAGATGATTTAATCAAGATTCTTTCTGATACGATCCACACAACTTTTATCTAATAGAATTATCATTTTTACACTACTTTTTAAACAGCATTGTTTTCAAACCACCGTACTCGATCTTGCTACTCGAGGTTTACGGTTGGGATTTATTCATGATTTATATAATTGTTGTGGCCATTTAAATCTACACCTTTTGCACGTTTATGATTTTTACATTGTCCGAAATTTTTACGATAAAAAGATTCACAGTATTTCCTATTTATGGCTCGTAACATTTGTTTAATATTCAACTTTAAGATAATGTGTTGTCGGTAATTTTCCTCTATCTCTAAAATATTTCTTTATCGAGTACATCAAACTGGCAGACCCGTTATTCATACACCGATGTTTTTATGTTCGTGAATAATAAACATGCGATTTAAACCGTAAATTAATTTTGACTGTGTGTTATATTTTATTTAAGTCAAGATTAGTGACCTCATTTATTCATTTCTGTTACATCATAAAACGTTGGCAAACTTTAAATTACTTCTAATGCTTTGTAAAAATAGAAAAGATATAAGGAATGGAACAAATTTTGAATTTTTTTTTGCAGAAAAAGCATAAGATATTTTGTTTCTTGAGAATACAACTTATAATTTTTTTATTTATAAAAGTAATATTTTTAACTATCAATTTATTTCTTTTGGAAATTATAAACTTTGTGTATCTACTTTCGTCATTGTCAGCTAAGAATATAATTTAGCCCGCAAGTTAAAATTACAATGTAAAATGCACTCTTCATTATTATCAGCGTTCTTCTTAATATATCGTTTTGTAATACTGTACTCTCTTCCTGGATTCTCGCAGTTGTTAGACGTCGGCTGCTTTACAACCAGCGATTTTCAACCGTTATATACCGTTAGATTAATATGCATTTATTCAGTTTTTGTTTGCAAACAAAAATAGATTCTTTATACGTTTATATGTAAGTGCTTCTATATATGTCCAATATGTTTAAAACACAATTTTAATTTAAGATTAAATCTTAATCTTTTTAATTTTTTTAGCTCTAAATAAGCTTATAATTAATTACTTTATATCTTTACTAACAAAAAGAATCAGCTTTATATATAAGTTTATATGAATATTTTATACAGAATACTTTATATTTTATTAATATCTTATGTTATAAAATTTTGTAAAAATTAGTAATGAAATTTTATAATATAATAATAGAATATACATACATATAAACGTAAAAAGTATACCTTATTCTCTTTTGCGTCTATGTTATGAAATTGCGTTTGTTATTAAATTTTTTGCTTATTTTTACAAAATAAAATTTTATGACATAAAAAGACACAAAAAGAAAGAAAATACACTTCTTTGAATACTAATCTTATTCGTTTACAAGATTGTAAAGAAGATTGATCGTGATAGTGGATATGCTGCCGGCAGTCCCGGTATAATTCGTTTCTGGTATAATTATTGCAATGCTGAAGATTACAGTGTAATCGTAGTTCTCTGAGAAAAAATACACACGTACATGTTCTTACATTGGTTTTTATAGCGTTCTAGGCGCCGTTCCTTCGCCTTGTCTCTTTAACGGCGCTAATTGCGAATGACGTCCGGCTCCGCGTGTCACGTAGAGGCTGGCAAATTTTGTGTATTAATTCCGGAAAGCGTCTTTACGCAAGCATCTGAAGGACGACGACGACGGTAAAGATGATTCGCACAAGACGCGAGGTTGAAAACGATATTCTATTTAAATTATCGAAATGGGACAAGGATATCAGGTATATACTAGGAAGACTGATATATAGTTAGAATTCTATGAGATTATTAAAGATTCCAGTGAATGATTGAAGCCTTTGTCCATAATTCCGCATAACTATATAATATTAATCTTAGGACTCTTGAATTTAAAAATCCAATCAAGAAATATGTCGGGCAAATGAGAGAGATTAGGCATAAAAGGACGCATTTAAATTTATTATTAGTTACAATATTTTACGGATTTTTAGTCATTTTTGAGGTATTTTTAGTAAGCATAACAATATAAAATCCTGATCCTAACAATTTTAATTTATAAATCAGAAATATAATAAAAAATTTAATATATTATACATAATAAATAATCAATTGTTGTTACGTTAAATATATTAATTTTTTAATAAATGATCAATACATAACACAGAGAAAGAGAATACAAAAGGTAAAAAAGATACGCCAAGTACATAAAGCGTATATTAATTATCCAAAAATAAACAAATTGAGATCTATACATTGCCAAGTATTATATATCATTATACACAAAAAGCTTCGAAAACTCTATAAAAATCTATTTAAAAATTCTTTGTAAAAAATAGATATATTATCAGCGCAATTACCTAACAATTATATATGCAATGAATATTTATTATTTTATTTAAAAGTATATGACGAACGGGATCATATAATATTTGGCATGCCCGGGTCATAAGTAAGAACAGTAGGTTTACTCAATCGAAAATGGGCACGCCAAGTATCTGCTTTACTATGATCTCGTTCGTCATATACCTACTTTTAAATATATTAATCGTAACTGCTTTTGGATGCATTAAATGTTTATTGCATATAGTTGTTGGGTAATTGCGCGATAATATATCTATTTTTTACAAAGAATTTTTGAATAGATTTTTATAGAATTTTCGAAGCTTTTCTGTATACCATATGTATAATGATATACTTGGCAATGTATATATCTCAATCTGTTTATTTTTGGATAGTTAATACGCTTTATGTACTTGGCGTATCTTTTTTATCTTTTAAAGGTTTTTTTTTAGGATTTCACTTCTTTTTATAAAAATTAGAGAATATATTGTTCTCTTTCATTAAACCCTTATTATATGTATGTATACAATACCTTTATAGTATGGCATGCATTTGTATAAAATACGTTTCGTCGTCGTGTATATAAAATAAAATTTATTTATTTTTATTTTTAGTATATTATATTTTGTTATTATATATTTATTAAATTTATTTATTATATATTTATTTTTAATGTGTAATATATTTATACTTATATATTTATAAATTTATTAAATACTTATTTTTAATGCGCGTAATATTTATTATAAATGTATAATATGCACTAATGATAATATACGTGCGTATATTAATAATTTAATTACATTTAAATTGTGTGTGTGTGTGCATAATTTTTTAATTAATATTATTATATGTAGGCATTGTGAAAGCTCCTTGAATGACAAACTGCCTTTACGTATGTGTGTATGTGTGAGTCTAATTTTTGAAAATTAAATAACTTTTTGAGTAAAGACATATCGAGATCTCAGGATTGAGTGTACCGATTTTAATCGGATTAGTCTCAATCGAAAGCTCGTGCATCGAACATATAATAAAAATGTCATTAGATAGTTTTAGTTTTTGAGATATTTTAACAAAAATAAATTTTGACAGAAGAATTCTGGATAAACTATATTTAAATATTAAATCTTATAGAACCGTACATGTGAGAAACACAACTAATAAGAAATTGCCTTTAACGGTCAAGCTGGATATTATTGCGGTAGTTTCGTATAGAGTTGCGTTTCAAGACCGCGAAAAATCGTTCGGTGCGCAGTTTAAAAGACTACATACATACGTAGTATATAAATTCACACGGAATTATAATAGCACCTAAGATCCAGTTTGACCGTTAAAGACAATTCTGGATAAGCTTAGTAGCGCCGCGACATTTATTTAATGCAATGATATTTACGTCATTCACGTCAAATAGCCACATTGGCTTATGTACTTGGTGTCGCGCCGCTACCGCGTCGCTTGATAATACAATATTAACTGTATTTTATAGTTTTTGGAAACCAGGGCTGGGCATGTATTTGAAATACTTTTATTTAAAACACAGTTTTTGCAATAAAAGTAGATTTTATATTTTATATTTCAGCGATGTACAAGAAAGTATTTTGTATTTAAAATTGAAAGATTGACAACTTTATGTACTTCGCGTCGAGTGGCTCACCGCTCGGTGCGATTGACTCGCGATCTGTAGACCCGAGTTCAATCCTACGTGCGCCCAAACGCGATTTTTCGCGTTTAATGAGCCAAAAAATGGCTCCACCTGGTGATCAAAAGATCTATGATCATCAGCGCCGTTCGGATTCGGCGTTAAATTGTAGGTCCTATACATCAGTATACATCAGTAGATATTTGTCTCTAATATCTGACTGAGGTAAGATTCTGTGGATCAATCACCCACAAATCCGAAAACAATTTGATTCGAGAAACGAATATAGGCCTTGGACAAAAGTGGAAGAGGCCTGTAGACGTCCTATGCTCCACATGAGGAGATAAAAGGAGTCATCATTATTAATTTAATTTAAATAATAACATTAATCTTCAATATCTTAGTATTTAAAATACAAAATACTTTCAATCTTTTATTATTAATACTGGGAGAGAAATACAAAATATAAAATACTTTTATATACTTCCATAAAATATAAAATGCAAAATATTTTCATGTACGCCGTTGAAATACACGATACAATTGTCTTACAATTATCGTTTTCAAATAAAAGTATTTTAAATACATGCCCAGCCCTTGGAAACAACTACAAAATAAAAACATTGAAAAGATACGCAAAAATGCAATTATAAATGTAATAGGACAGTAACGTTACATTGAAAAAAGAGTTTGGTAATAGCTATCAAATGTTTAATAAAATAATGTCAATTAAATGTTTGATTAATATAATTAAACATAATTTTACCTTTACAAATATTTAGCAAGTACCTATTGGTAATATCGTTTGGTAATATTTGCTAAATATCTGTAAAGATAAAATTATGTTTAATTATATTAACCAAACATTTAATTGGCATTATTTTACTAAACATTTGATAACCATCACCAAACTCTTTTTACTATATTTTTTTGTTAAAATGGTAAAAATTTCTTGATATTTTAACAGAATGAAAACATTTTGCATTTCTTTTTTTTTTTTTAAATTTTCTACGCAGAAATTTGCCATATTGGCACGAAAACCTGCGGAACTTAGAGTATGCGAAATTTCCGTTAAATTGATCCGTCACACCACTTTGCCCTTTCGTCTCGTCCATCTCCGATGAACAATACCGATTGACACAGACGCGATTTTTCACAGTCCAGCACATACATCGAGGACGTCGCTGGTGCACACGTAGAGTCGGAACCTTATTACCTTATATATTATAGGAACTTCGATCTGCGATGTTCAACAGAAGTAAGGATTTTTCGAATAAATCGTCTGATTTTCATTACGCACAATAATCTGTTCCTTTTTATTATTCTGTTTTTTTCTTGACTAGAAAATTTGCAAACGGTCTTTTTACGATTTCTTTGCGACTACAAAAAAAATTTTCCTCAACTGATTCAGTTACGTGTGCAATGTCGATAATCAACTTGTTAAATAATCGTCTCGTCGGCGATGAATCATGAACTGCCAATAAGATTTAGCAATAGCTTGACGCGAGACCCACCGAGGACACTGTTATGTTATCGATCTAGGTGATCTATGTTACTGAGTCGTGAACAATTTGTATATCTATTTATCATAATATCAACGTTCAATGCAATATTGCATTGTTTGTTTATGAGCATGATATCATGCAATATAAATAAATCCTTAAATTATGCAGCGATTAAAAAAATCTTAGTGTAACATATCGATTGGCTATTCTGTTTTACATTTACTATCGAATCACACTTTTATGATATTAATTAATTTTATTTTTTCTTATATAGAAATAAATTTTGCCAAAATATCAAAAAGTTAAAATACAAATATGAAAATAATTTTATTGAACTATCAAAATAATTATGTAGTACACTCAAGTATAATGTAAAAAGTATAATACAAGAAAGTTTTTTGATAACCAGCTCGAGTGTCCTACATAATTATTTTGATAGTAAATAAAACAATATTTTTTAGATTCTGTATGTAACTAAATTTTTATACTTCAGCAAAATTGTTCTTTCTATGTATTGTACAATATGTACACATATTATAAATGCTTTGTTACACACGTGAATAATTTGTTTGCGTGGGAATAATTTGCGATAGGTAATCAATTGGAAAATTTCGTTTTACAATCACCGTTGATTGACATTCAACATGTATGACTGGATGACTTAACTTACTTTACACTGTGCAACATCTCGTTTACGTCAACTCTCATTGTAAGCCACGTGCAGTGAGAACCGTGTATGCGTCTCCATTCACCTTTGGCAATCATGCGTGTTCGATTAACGACCGGTGATTCTTGTTTAATCGCGATGAATCACTGTTGATCAACCGATACTGGATACGCCGATCGTTAAGAGTGAGGCATCGCTGAATCCACGCGTCCTTCGCGCGTGCAACGCTCCGCGAAGAGCATTTGCCCCGTACGACCCCTGATTTATGCATGGCTTTCGTTAAATCGCTATGCACTTTGATGACTAACGATCTTATGGCCTGGCATGTGACTTAATCCCTTTGTTTATTTACCAAGAAAATCACGCGGTACCGTTGCAAAGATCTCTTCCTCTTTGCGAGAAGATGAATATATACGAAGCATATGAAAATGCGAAGTATGAAAACGCTAAGTATGAAAATGCGAAGACGTTGAAGCATTGAAGGATACGGTTGTGAGGAGGATAACTTCTATTGCGTCCTGTTTGCTTGGGCAGCATATAACGCACAAGTTCTGCAAGTCTATAGCTTTCTTTGCTGGGAAAATGAAAAATTCTTAGAAGTTGTTCTCTGTAGCTCTCGTATCCTAGCTCCAAGGATTTTCTTGTGCAACTGCAAGAGTGGTCCTAGCAAACGGTCCTTCGACACGCTGCATTGTTTACGCGTAGTAAACCTTCCGTTTACTTCGATGGATATCGGTCTTTTCTTCGCTCGAGGGTATGATGTGGAGGTTAAATAAAAGACATATGAAAGCTCGTTTAGCTCGTTATATGCAAAGCGTTAATAGTAAAAAATGATCAGAGAAATGAATAAGCTAGAAAAGAGTAGAAGATGTGATTTATTTATACATGTCTACATTATAATAAATATGAGAAACACATGGAAAAAGAACATATGTATAATTTAAAAATTTAGCTGGATACAGATAAAAATAATATTGTTGATGGATTATTAAAATAATTATATAAGATACCCAAACTGATTCCTAGAATGTCAAAACTTTTTGTACCATAGTTCATCATGAGTTTGAATTTTTTTCATAATTATTTTAATGGTCCAATCAAATAATATTCAGATTTATATCTACTTTAATTTTTACATAATTTAGTAAATTCTTTTTCGTGTAAAAATATGAGATTTATTTCTTATATTTATAATATGAATAATTGCATTTATTACGATTTGATCGTTCCCCTGGTTACTCTTTATTATTAAGTAATACTAAACAAAAGATGTTAAAAGCTATTATTTCACACACACGCACACACATTTATTTATGTGTTGTATGTATAAAGTGTAAACACCTCTTCTATATTCCACGTAATATTAGTAATCCACGTAATATTTATGGAATTCCATAAAATGACACAACGCGAATAAGTTGTTGCTATAGCAACAGGGGATTCAGGTTTTATGTCAAAAAGAATGCGGAGAAAGACGAAGAAATGGATGGAGAAGAAGAAGAAAAAAGAAGCTAAGGCAAGTCAACGTTTAGACAGGTCCAGCCGACCTTGACTACTTGATTCCTAATTTTATCTCAAACCGAATCCGATTTTCATGATGGTAGCACGAGGTGTACCACAATATCGTGACTGGCTTGTTGAATGCCTGTCGTCATCGTTTGCTTTTTCGCTAATTAATGATATAATTAGCGATTTCTCCCATCCAGTGCAGACCGCTGACCGCAATGTTGGAATTTAATTTGGTTCTTCGTTCTCTCGTACACAGAGTTTCGTAATCGTATAATCGATTGTCGTAATTAAAAAAACGCGTAGGTTTATCCTCGCTTTTTTGCTTTATAAAAAAAAGGAAAGAAGCGAGCTCTTCGGTATCTGTACAGTAATTAATTGCAATTTATGTTTGTGATTAATTTTGAAGATATGAATATTGCTAGATATCGATGTAGTCGAGAAAACGAAAATTATACACACTGAGAGAATAGTAAGTATTTAGTATTTGTAACTATAATTACATGATCAATTATTAGGTATGTTATGTATTACTACTATAATGTTAGTAACATATATAATAATTAGGTATATTTTTATAGTTTTATAACAAAAATAGATATGTTATATTGAGAATGACTTACAAATTAGAGTCATTTTTGATTGTACATTGAACTATAAATTGTATTATTATTAATTATTATAACATTATAGCATTATACAATAATAATTATAAAAATAGAGCTTCTAAGCATAATTATTTTACTATATAATTATATATGCAAATATTCAACATTTTTCGTTTGTAAGAGTAGATTCAGATATGAATTTAATATAAGATATAAAGTTTGACGTCATGAAATATTATACGTACATAACGTTTAAGGGCCAAAGGATCAAGGAAAAATTTTAAAGTTTGAAATCGCTGCAGGCGTGACGGATTTCAAAGTAAACGGCTGGTTTATTACGTGTTTGAAACGGAGAAGGCAATATCATTTTTTGCTATTTTTTCCTCATATTTCTACTTTTTATGATCATAGTTCTTACAAAAATTAATTTTCTTGAAATATTTTTGTAGAGTCATAAGGTAAATTATGAACACAAAAAGAAATAAATATATATGTGGAAAAAATAGTAAAAAAAGATATTATCTAGTTTCAAACACGCGATAACCAGCCGTTTATTATAAGCGCCTGCTGTCATTTCAAACTTAAAAATTAGACCCATTGGCCCTTAAAATGTTACGTGTTACATTTTACGACGTCAAACTCTATATCTTATAATTAATAAAAAATTTTTCAAAATACACTATTATTTGGACTTCCCCTTGTCAGTTCACAATGCAGATCTGAATTAAAAGCTTTTTACTTAATAATTTTGAAAAATATGTTTCTATCAAACACTCTAAAGTATCTTCGCGACAGACAACCTACTGATGTAGCACAGATTTTCCGTTGATGATTATGAAATAATGACGACACGTGGCAAATCAGGTGACAGCGTCCTGTCGATGGTGGCTCGGTTCTTCCTTTTGCCGCCTTCTCTTCTTCCTTCTCGCCTCCTCTCGTACCTCCCTGACCCACAATTCGAGCGAGCGACGGTCGAAGCTCCTTTTTTTTTGCGCGACGAACGCACACGCGATCCTATTATCCAGGAATAGCCGCGAGTTTCTAATTTTGCGAATCGACCGAGGCGAGAGGAAGCGATATGAGAGTCAATCCTCAGTGGCGATCCCACTTTTAGCGACAGACTCTCGGTAAATAATCTCGCAATGTACATCGTGCCGGAGACATTATACGGCATTATGGCACGGATCGTCGTATAACGTTATGATTATCTTGCAAGGAGCCCAAGGTCCAACTCTTCTCATCCTCTCCGTACGCCAGGCACGGTGTAATTGTTCTTTCATTTGACACGTACATTGTGCGATTGTCCCGCGTTGTCCTTCTTTTTTTCCATTTGTCCCTCGTATATTTCACATCTCGCGATGAAGGTAGCATATTGGCCGATATTTCGAGGGTCCCTTTCTGCTTCCGTGATCGAAATTCGGAAATGTATAATGAAGACCCAAATACAAATAATAGAGTATTTGTATTGCTTTTAAATATATATTACTGTGTAATGTATTAAGGTAATTTTAGATTATTATTTATCATTTAAATATCCAAAGGACATAATGATAAAAGTCGATAGAAACATGAAGTCAAGATTATGCTAGTATTCATAGTCCGTTCATATTTCAAAATTATCTTAACTTTGCGGAGATGATGCGAAAATCTGTAACATAGTTACGTCTATAAGACCTATTTAATTTATATTAATTAAAATGCACTAGTTGATAATTAATTCAAGAAACCAAAATGACAGCTCGTACAAAAAAGAATAAATATTAAATATTTTAAGGAAATCCAAATTTGCAAATGAAAAAAATTGAATTATTTGGTATTTTTTATAAAGAGATATATATAATTTTGAATAGGTTCAGTAAACTCATTATTGACTCCGGAGAGTTAAGGATGTATTTAGCGAACACAACGGTTGAGTGAACGCTCAGTAATTATTGCTTGTGATTAGAATCCTTTAGATCCATGATAAATTTCAAAGAATATAGCACTAGCAGCGAGTGCACTTTCATTATGCTCGCTGAATGCACCCATTGTCTTAAGATGCTAATATAGTTCTGTAATTATAGTTTATGACATTTGAAGACTGGACTTTATAGACAGTCTTAAATATATATGAGAACTATGAAACTCTGAAGATCTGGATAAGTTTTAGCGAACAATCCGCAGACTTGAACGTTCGAAAAATATATATGTATAAGAGGATTATTAGCCTCGCTAATAATGAATTTCAGTTTGAAACACAGAACTTCAGTTTTGCGTTGGGCATCAAAGAGCGGAAGCGTTTGCATGAACGTGTAACGATAAATAGACTCGCGTTTGCAAGTGGTAATCTCGCCTAAAGTCGCTCACGATGGATGAAAAGAAGGGAAAGAGAAAGATCGCGGGAACGGCGGCAGTGAGCGAAGAAGGATCTCTGAACTCGCCTGGTCTCGCAAAGCTCCTGCTGGCGGCTGCAGTAAGCTATTTTCAGCTGACTCTATCCTTTCCCCTTCCACCGTTGGAATAACTCCGTCGTGGTCCTTTTGTAGCAGCAACAACATCGTTGGCAGGAGCCAAGCGGCAGCAACAGCAACAGCATTAGCCGGTACATACTATACTAGGGCCGGGACGACGGACGGGGCCAGAACGGGTTGCCGTTCAGGTTTTGCTGCAGGGGATCGTTAAGATAATCGCCGCTATCCTCATCCTAACTTAGCCTTAGCTGTACGATATATCCATGTCTCGCTCGTCGACTCGTCCCTATCCCTCCGCCCTTCGACTCCCTTCCCTTCTCTTATCGACTTCCCTTCTCCCCCGCATTTTCTTCTCTCTTTCTCCCTCTTCGTTTTTCTTCTACTTCTGTGCGCCTCCATTCACATCGCTATGTGGCTCTTCTCGATGCAGCTACGTGTACACGTAAGCTATGCTATCCGATTCACGATAGAAACGCTCTAAAATTAGCAAATCTCGCAAGGCACGAAATCTATTTCGATAATTAATGAACACACTTAAATTTATTATGTCAAATTATACTCAATTTAAAGGTATTTCTAATTATTTCTTTTACTGTAATAGTTACTGCATCTACTTAATATGTCACAAATTCAACTAAAATCATGGAGTTAAACAATTTAACTCAAGATGTATTAAATTTGAGACTCTGACTTAGTTTATTATTTATTAAGTGCATATATCATATATAATACATTAATATTAATAGACGTTGTTTCCTTTGAAACTAATCATAGAAATTATAATATTATATTTGATTATATATTTATTGTAATAAGGCTCAACGAATTTAAAACTAATAATATGAGAATAGGGCTACGAGCCTGAGAATAATTATTCTTCGCAATATATTAGAATTAATAGAATTAAAGATTTTAATGAATCTCAGGCTCGTAGCCCTATTCTCATATTATTAGTTTTATATTTGATTATGATTGCTTCACATTTGGATATGCATGGAAATTAAAAATAACGAACTATTATTTAACTCAAGAGATTAAATCATTATTGTTCCTTTGATATTTAACAATGAAATGATTTAATATTATATAAAAAAGATTCAATTTATAGGGCAGTGTTTTATTTCAAATTCGGCAAATAATCGGCGCACAATTGCAACTGGAATTGTGAAACTCATACAAAAATATTATTAGATACACTGAAAGAAATGTTTGGTACTTATAACTATAATAATTATTTTGTTGATATGTGACTAGCAAAAACTTTTTTATTGTTTTATTTAAAAATTGTATTGTCCTAATCAAAATTTGACTACTCCGATCAAATTTTGATTAAAACAACATGATTTTTTAATGAGAAAGGAAAAAAGTTTTATTATACGTACTAAATATTTCTCTTAGTGCATCAAGATTTGTTTTGACCGAATAAGGTTTTCACTTATTCGCTTATTTATATTAAAAAGAATTATTTTACGATGATCTCTACGGTGTGCAACTTGGCGCTGCAATTTTCTATATTTCGGAAGAGCGACTGTGAATTCTCGGAGACTTTCATTGGTAATAAAAGTTACCTTCGTCTCGTCCATCGATCGTCGATAATTATTTTCAGGCAGGTACTTGCACGTACGATGCGTACAAAACGACTTCTCAGTAACGTCATTGTCATTCTTCGATACTTTTTTTTTTTATCTCATCTTGACCATCGCGTGATAACGTGATTTCATCTTTATGGCATTGATTATCGTTTTGAAAAATTCACATCAAGGATAATTCAAGTAATTCGATTGAGGTATATGCCCATTGTGACAGTTTCAATTTTTGAATTTGTTTCTTTAATTCTCTTAAACATTACACAGAAAGAACAATTTTAGTGAAGCATCTAAAAATTTATAGTGTTTAAACTTTTTGTAATATTGTCATTAACACTTAAGTATAATATTCTACAATTATTTTGAAGATCTAACAACATTATTTTTAAATGTGTACTACTTAAATTTTTAGATACCCTTTAGAAAAACCATTCTTTCTGTGATTTATGTAACAAAACTTCTCGTCATTTTAAAGCTATTTTGGAAATTATTAATTTTCTTCAAAAATAGAAATATATATTAGATTTAGACTAATAATAAATATATATAAGTAAAGACTCAATTTTCAAAATTAAAAAATGAGATAATGGGAGTTAGCATTAATTAATGCACCTTTTACAATATAATAATAATTTATTATGTTATTTGCAAAATATGACAATAATCAATCTGTTTCGACTTATTTTAAAATATTAGAATATCTAGCTCTAATTTGCTAAGCAAAAATAAAAAGAAGATAGGTCAATAAAGAGCAATATGATTAAAGATTACAGTTTAAAATAACTTATTAATTCTTAAATATAAAAAAATGGAAACGTTTCGACTTAACTAAGTCTTCATCAGGCACGAAAAAAGGTTAAATTGAAAAACATAAAAAGAAATTATTCAAAATAAGACCACATGACAAGGTGGATAAATTATCTATTAGATTAAAATTATTACGAGATGTGACATTCTTCAAGTCCAAAGATATAATAAATACTATTTCTTCGTTCGAAAGTGAGAAAAAATAAAGTTAAGTTGATAAATTCTTTATATAAGTCATAATGGTAAGAATTATCCATTAGAAAAATAGAATAAATATCTTCCAGAGAGAGGAGAAAGTCTTTTTATGGAACCAATTGATTATGATTGTGTCATCCTTTACAGTTAAAGATAAATCTAAAAAGCTCAAAGTACGATCATTTTCTAATTCTATTGTGAATTGTAGGTGTTTATGAAAATTATTAAAAATGTTAACAATATTATTGATTTGATATTCCGGCGCAGCTAAAATTTTGTCGCGTCTACGTATCTATAACATAATAATAAGTCTAAATTTAACATATTGAGCGCTTTTTCTTCCAAATCTTGCAATACCGCATATCAGCTATTATGGGGATAGTGGAGATCCCATTGGTATTCCAAACATTTGTTTATATATGGTGTTATTAAAGGTAAAATAAGTAAAAGACAATATAAATTCAATGGTGGAAATAAAATCGTCATGAGGAATGTTCGTATTTTCCTTTATATCTCATTCCACCTATTCTTTATACTAAGCATTGCAAGGTCCAATGGAATGTTCGTAAAAAGAGTAGTCGCGTCCAAAGAGATAAGAATATCATTTTTTTAAATAATTTTATCTGACAAAGATTTATGTAGTTCAAAATTAATAAATTATTTTGAACTGTAATCCTTAATCATATATGCTCTTTATTGTGGCCCCTATCTTCCTTTTATTTTTTTAAAGTCATTATCATAGAAAAGTAAACGTCGCTAGATTGATAACGTATTTGCTTATGTGTGAGTGTACTGCAGTCGAAGATTAGCGTTATCGGTCCAAAACAAAATTCCTCGTTTATCTTCAGATTATTTTCCTTTTTTTATTGTTTTTTTTTTTTATTTCTGCTTCCCTCAAAAATATAGTACATATTCGCATGCATACAATTCCTTGCCGGCGCGAAAAAACAAAACCGTATCACAGATACGCGATTTTCATCAATATAGCGTTTCATTCCCGTTCAATCCTAATCACCTGCTGGCAGCCAGGAATCCCTTGGAAAGTCGCGACAGAGTCGCAAGGACGCGAAGATACGACCGGTCGTCGTCGCCTGCCGCCACGGGAGAGCCAGCCGGTCTCGCTGGGCGCGCTGGTGTATAATGCGTTACACAGGTATTACAGGTATTATCCGTATTACATGTATTACGAGTATTATACGGACGTACGTGCGACCTCGGTAGAACAGGCCCAGCACGACGGCTTCTTCTTTCTCCGATTCCCTCTTCGCGCCCCTCATCTCGCCGTGTTTCCCTCGGTTCTCTCGTCACCCTACCCCCCGGTACATCCTCGTCTCGTCTCATCCTCCTTTTCCGACCGTCCTCTTTCATTCCACGACCTCATTCTACTCGCCTCACCTCTCTTCTCTCTCTTCTATTCTCCTTCTGCTTCTTCTGTCGTATCTTTTTACCCTAAGGCTGAGAGCGAGCGGGCGGTTTAACGTCCGCGACTTTTTCTCACCTTCCCTCGTTCCTGCCCCGTCCTCTCCTCCTTATTCTCCTTCTCGGCTTCGATTACCTCTCGTCCCTCCGAGGTTGCACTCCTGCGCGCTTTGCGACGTTCGCGCGCACCAATGCATCCTCCCGTCTGTATACGATCGATCGCCAAGATCCACGAAACTTCGCATTGTCATCTTCATCGCGACGTTCTTCCCTCTGCCTTAAATTGTTCCTTCAAAAATCGAGAGTTGACTCATGACTCTTTTTATAGCAGTCTTTTTTTATCCCACTTATTCCAACGATAGGAATAATTTCATTTAAATAATTTGCAAAATGATGCTTTATTGCTACATTCTGTAGTTGAGATTAAAAACGTAATAATTTTTAAATTCTCTCTGTACATTCTGATAATTGCGGCGATTTGCAATTGATCATGCATAATTTATGTTTCGTAGAACTCGTGTGATTCCGATAATATTCGAGTACGTAATTAATTCTAATTTCTGCAATAAAAATAATGAATATCGTATGAATATATCTATTACATCATATCAATCTCTTTGTGTATGTGTTTGTTTCTTATCTCCTCTAGCAATAAAAAAATTGCACGAATAAAATTTTACGTAATTATTGCGTATATAGGTCTGTTCGCGTTGCTTGCACTTTTTGCACTTACCATCTTCGTTTTCTCCCTTTTTAACGCCGAATATATATCTATCTCATTTTAAGTGCAAAATTATTTGGGGATTTCATGCAACGCGAACAGACATTATATACCAATGTTCTAATTTCCCTAGATTGATGTCTTTTATCAAAGTTAATTGTTCAATTAACTCTTATAATAAATTTTGCTTTTAATAAATTTATATATGATTTTGCATTTCTAATTATTTCTGAATCTGCAATAACTCAATAAATAATACCTTTATTTGAGGTCTCCAATACAAATTACATTTTCACTTTAACGAATTTTTACTTGGCAGACGTTAATAAGGATGCTAATCATAGGGATGCTTCAGATTTAAAATCAATATTTCGATTTCGATAAAAAAATGCGTCATGACCGATTGACGCGATGGAAATTAGATAAATATAAATAATTTTTAACAATACCAACGTGCTCGTGTGAAGGTATAAACTTTTTAATAAAAAGCCTAATGTAATAATCCATTGAGCGTCATCGCGCGAATAGGCCATGCGAATTAAACAAGCTAGTTATCATCGATCTTCAGCCGCGGAGAAAACGACCTCGGTATAATGCTCGACCTTTACGAACCGGTCCCCCATGAGTAGTGTGCATTTGCATGCTGACACAGGTGCACACGTTGCATACGATCCGCGGTGCTGTAAGGTCTCATACACACTAGATCACGATGTCCATTCTCGCGAAGCAGCACGTTCACCTTAATGAACTCCAATCGAGTTTTGACGTGTTTACTGGCGCTCTTGGAATAAACACGCCAATAACAGGTTTCGATGTGGATGATATTCATTTGCTTGTACAATGTTGAGCCGAGATGAGAGTTAATTCGATAAATTTAGAAAGAAATTTCACAGGCTTTTTGTTTCTAATAATTACTTGAACTGTTCTGTAAATCGGTGTTGTAAATATATTTATACGAGTATTATGAAGAGTTTAATCGTAATTTCAAGGTTTCATTTATGACGATTCGTTCGGGACGATCATCAGGAACGAATCGTGCGAATTCACCTTCGGTTCGTCGCGATGGGAGAGGAAGACAGGTTTCGTCGAACGCGGGGGAAGGCGTCTATTATGCATCTCGATGCAAACCCGTGCCCGGCACGACGGCCTGCTATCGACAAGGGAATGCTCTCGTTATATAGTGCACGACTTAGCGAAACCGGTCGATGAGAATTGATTTACACGCATTACTAGTTTTGCCGTGAATTACATCACGCAGGATGAATAATAGAACTTTACGTGCGAGAGGAAACCATTCTTACATGGTATTGTTCTTTCGAATCGCGAAGGAGACTAATTTTTATCAATTTAAATTAACGTTAATCTCAATTTAACTTGTTATCTTTTTCTAGATCTAAAAATTAGAAAAAGATAAGGGGTAAATTAAACCAAAATTAAGGCTAATATTGCCTTGTTAAAAATTATGACATTTTAAGAGATTACATTTAAGACAGTCTTAAAATCCGACTATATGAGCACTGGTCTAAAGTTAAAGTTCTATATTGAAATAGAAATAAACAAGAGCTTAGAACAAGAAAGAGATTATATCTTTATTGCCCCATTAGAGTGCATTAAATTTTCGGATGAATATGTAACTGTCCATATTTTACAGTTTTATTTATGACCTAAAGAAATAGATAGATAATAATTATTAATATTCAAGCCCTTTGAGAATATAGAAAAGAAAAAGGCAAATAAATAAAAATAAATAATACAAATAAAAAATAAAAATAAGAGAGTGAAAAAGATAAAAAATTTCTTGAAGTAAATCTATAATTTAAATTTGAAATTCTCTTAGTTGTGAAAATTATTTTATATACATCTAAAATTATGTCCACAGGGAATGTTACAAGTTATAGATTATAATAAAATACAAATTTCTTTTGAGAACAAAATAATGTGGAAAAAATTAGTAGAGATGAAACTGGAAAAACATGATAATCTTGATACGCATTACACACGAGATGAATTACGAGTGCGCGACGAGGAGTCCTCGATATGCTCATTCATACTTCATGTCAACTGGCGTATGTACTGATTATTAGTGAATTACAATGTGCCCTCATCTCACTGTGCGTATCAGTTTTTATCTCTCTTTCTCTCTCCCTTTTTTCAACCTTAGCGCTTTACTTGATCCATTTGGTCCACCTCAACAAACTCGTTCGCTCCATTGGCCGATGAGGACACCTGATTTGCAATTGACGAGTGCCAGTGATGTCGTAATCCATGTCATTCCTTTGCACGATCACGAAATGTGAAATGACCGCGAACTTGGCTGGCGTGTTTGCATTCAGGGTCACGTCTCAATGACGTAGGTAATGAGTGAGACCAATCGATCTATCGCGCCATATGTCGCTTTCTTGAAGAAGAAAATGAAGGAAGCGATGACTGTCAAAAAATAAGAAAGAATATTGAAACTGTTTTTGACTGATAATATCAGATGGGAAATGAGAATGCATTAAGTTTGGACGAATAACTTCCGATGAAAATATTGAGAAAATATTTAGAAAAGATAAAATGTACGAAAGAAAAAAAAAATAGAAAGGATGTTCCTTTAACATTAATTTTCACAATCACTTTCACAAGTGTACAAAAATTGTTAAGTAATTATTACATGTATTTTAACATCTTTAGAAGATATTTATGAAGTTTTGTATTAAAAAAAAAAGAGAGGAGAAAATAAATATTATTTAATCAAATGTTCCTAGACGGACAAAACAATTTTATTGAAGTACTATTTAAAAAGTCAGCTAGACAGATCTAAAAAAAATTTTGTTGCACTATGCAAATAATTTTGTATGAAACTTAAGCATGATGAAGAATGATGCAAAAAGTTTTGATTTTTTAGCAACTATAATAATTTGAGCATCCTACATAATTATTTTGATATTTCAACAAAATTATTTTTAAATTCAGTTATATTTTTAGATACTTCAAGAAATATCAAGACATTTTGCGTTCTTTCTACATTCCAAGGAAAGAAATGAGCTGGATATGAATGATCTATTATGTGTACTAACGGTTAAGTAATGCTAAGAAGATACACATTATTGCTTTTTGAAATTCTAATTTTATACGTCATTGGTTTTTATACATCAAAGAGCAGGAGCACAAAGTTTTGCATAACGCATAATGCAAAAGAAAGAATAAGAAAGAATAAGAAAATTAATCAATAAAAATTCTTCATTTCCTTCCATTCGATCAAATAAAGACTCTGATTGATTGATTTTATTATGCGTTATGCAAAGGCCTGTGCTCCGGCCCTTATCTGTTCATAATTCCGCTTTCAAGAGGTTCTTATCCACGCATATGGAAAAATCCCACCGCAGATGACGACTGGTAATATTCCGTTGCTCAACGGACTGGTAATATTCCGTTGCCGCACGGGCCCTTCAAACGAGAATGTCGTTTTACAATCATCCCGAAGTCTGACTTCTTTAAAAGGGTCTTTCGACGCAACGGGTACTGACAAAAGGTTTTATCTTTCGAGGGACGGCAAAGAGTATCTATTAGGGTCAAATCGAATAACAGGCCTTGGAGTCCACTTGGATCGAAGGCAACAGCGCGCATGATAGGGTACATGGTGCAGAGATTGTCCGTGGTTAAATTACGCCGTACTGCAGAACTGTGTTTGTTAGAATAATTTGCAACACGCGATTCATGTAATGATTCGTCGGATGATTTTCGCATAGCCACGAATTTCCCCAATAAGAAGCCTCTCAGGATAAAACGTACACGGAAAGAATGGTTTTGAAGTATCTAAAAAAAAATTTGGCTATAGGTATAATACTGTTTGTTGGACTATCCAAATAATTATATAGGACATTCAAGCATTATCGGCAATACTGTAAAATATTTTTATATCTCGGCTTGAACGTCCTATATAATTATTTTGATGGTCCAACGAAATTATTATATTTGCATTTAGCTAAATTTTTACACAGAAAGAATGGTTTTGCTGAAATATCTAAAAATTGTTTGCTAGATACACACGAATCTGAAAGTAATGTTTTAGATAATTAAAATACAATAATTATGTAGGACTATGTAATTATTTGTATTTATATTATTTGGTCCAATATATATTTAATCATTAACTATGTGCTTGTAAATTGCACATATGTTATATTATAACTTATAATTAAATGGAATCTATAAACAAATAAAAAGTATTGCTCGATTTCATTTCGTGGTTCGTTTGCCTTTTTTTTTTGTTTCCTCTATACAAATATACTCATCTGTGCAAGCACAAATACTGAATGCCAATGTCACATTAGGTGAATGATATCAAATTCTATATTAATTTGCGACCTCGACAGTAATGAATGATTCAAGGCTGTTTATATCGTTTTGAGCATGAATACGCATATATGTATGTCTCTTTCGGCTATTTCGACGAAGGTCCACGCTCTCCAGCGCATAAGTATCGTCGATTAGCGAATGTGTATTTGAATAGATATGTTTAATTCATATTTATCTCTCGAGAACGAGTCGGGTGAAGTGACTCATCCTTACTTAAGGGTTTGACAATGTTATCCATGCTTTCTTCGAATATTGCTCATATGGATATTATACGTATATTAAAAGCATAGATAATTGACATTTTCAAGAGTGAGAGAAAATACTTGAATGAAATTTATATATGAACGTGATTATTTCTCGTTTATTAATTTTTCTTTAATCTTTATTTATCTGGTAAAATTTATTTAAGAAAAATTAAAACAAATACTACGCAGAATGTAAACATTTAGTTAGATACAGATCTAAAAATAATTTTATTAAATCAAAATAAAATTATGTAAGATGTTCAAGCTCTGGTCATCAGAATGTCAAAACTGTTTACAGCTCATCGTATTTGAGCATACATAATTATTTTGATAATCAAAAACTATTTTCAGATTTTTAAGCTGTGCTATTATAAATTTATATATAATATATATTTCAGCAAAATAATTCTTTTGTGTATATTTTTTTGGCAAGAAATCAATCTTTTTAGAAATTAGTCGAATCGAAGTCACTCGCTGTAATATATCACGTAAACAAGACGCTAGTATTCTTCCTGGTTAGCTTGAGTTTCCGCGATATTCATCGAATTAGATGCGATATTCCGCGCGCGATGTCGCTTCGTGACTTTGTGAATGGACGCGCGCCGCAAACGATAAGAGGAGTCCTGATCGTGAAGGGAATCCGTTGCATTCTTTTTGGATTTATAGATCCTAGAAATAGTCTCCGTAGAATATTCCCGTGTACACAAGTTGGTAAACTAAATTCGTATTTTCCTAGTGGCGCGGCAAGAGGCATCACGTTTGCCACTATTTATAGCAAACTCTCCGTCAATTCTGGATGGAACAAACCCGATAATAATACTGATAATGCATCATGTTTCGAGAACGAGACGGGATAAAAAGAATCAATTATTCCATCAAAGAGGATATTTTACAATATGCTAATAAAAATTAATTCGCGTATACTTGGAAGAAGATGCAATATCCACGACGAGGGAGATTACAACGATAAAAAGTCCATTCGCGTGGCTTTTGTATCTATAAATTCTGAAATCAATCTCATACATAAATATATATGCTGACGTATATCATGGAAAACTTAGTCATTAGACTGTATTATGTATTGTCGTGTGCGTAGAAAAAAGGATCTAAAGACGCAGTAACATGATAATTACAAAATAAGCATTTGACGCTACTATTATTTAACACCGCTAGGAAGATATTAAAAAATCAATCACGTTTACAGAATAAGTGCTAATCGACTTCTATTTTTGCATATTGCGTTTTCCATGCAGCGGCCGTCCCGTCTTTTCGTATAAGATTCCATCGCGTGCGCGTGTCACGGTCATTAACTCGATCTAAATTGACGTTAGAAGTGTATTATGTATAATAGACCTATACATAAACGTTTCTTTAATTTCACTAATTCCATGTCGCTCGCGTTTTAAAATCATTTTTATTTAACATCGTTTGCCTGTTTTCACTATTATAGATTAACTTTAATGTTGATTTAAACTCTTCATCTTTTTCTATATTCCGGAAAGATTTATTAAATCTTAATAATATATTTTTCAATAATACTAAATATATACATAGTACTAAACATTTATTAAAAATTAGTATATTTTTTCAGTATAGTTCTGAGAAATAGAAAAAGATGACGAATAAGTTGAACCAAGATTAATCGATATACTGGAAAAAAGAGTTTGGTTGCATTAATTAAAATTCTGTTTGAAAATGAATAAGTTAAAATTTTCAGGTTGAATCTATTACAATTGTAATTGAGATAACTAGAATTCTAATATGATCGCGGAATCTTCTGGTTTGTTCATCTCCAATTAAAAATTTTTCTAAGTGCATTGATAGAAATTACTGTTATTTGTAGTAGACGTTCTATAAGCATAAGAACTGTCGGTCTAAGTTCAACCTTCAACGTCGTCAATTAGGAGAAGCGCACTAATTACATTCGCATTACTTAAAAAGCACGATTAGCACGGTTGATTAAGATATATGAAACATATGTTTCGAACGAAATCAGCGCTAATTCGGGTCTAAGAAAGTGCATCAATGTCAGGGACACTCGGTGCACGGATATCGATTTAACATATGGTGATCTTTACTATCATAGAACGACTACGCAGAAGGAAAGTTTTTATTTCTTTCTTTCCCGTTATTCCCATGATAACTGTAAATTCGATCTTGGGATTATGATCGGCGATAATTTTTTTTAAATCGTTTTCTGTTATTCGATCCTCAGGCTATCGCTTATCTAATTGTCATGAATATTTCGGTTGGAAGATTACGGAGCGATGTGTGTTGAATTATTACAGACTCACGGAGCACATGATACATCACGCGATCTGATCTTACTATAATCATAGCTTCGAAACAACTTGTCAGTTTTATTTTTGATTGTCTTATTTTATTTGATCTCGAAATTCGAAACATAAGGAGTTAAAAAGAAGCGTACTCTTTTAAACATATGTTTATATTCATTTCTCAATAATTTATATTGGTATTATGACAAAATATCCCTGTACTTTGAAAAATTATAATAAAGACGACAAAATCTTTACAGTTTATTATATTTTTTAATTAATTTTACAGAAATTGTGATTAAAAATACTGTGCTTATATATAATTTTTGAACTATTAATTAATATAAATTTAAATAAATTCTAGTAATTTTTTTTTGTTCTTCTATATGAAAAAAGATAAAATACATTTTTAATAATCCGATTTTTTATAATAAATAGCTAAGTATAAATGAAATTATTATTTAATATTAATTAATTTGGAAATTTTAATATTGGTTCTTACGTGAATATTTAATTAAGCAAATTTAATTATGCATTTAATAAAGCAATTTCATTAAACCTGCGGTCAACATTGATTAATTTTGCTTCGTCAGCGATTTAATTTTCACGACATTTTCCGTGGTATTTTCATGTATTATAGCAAGAGTTACGTGGCTCCATGTTTAAATGTGAGTGATGCAAGTTGAAAGACCATTGCTCGATCGAGACAAGGACAGGAAAGTGACGACAGAAAATATAATCATCATAAATATACATTACGGTGGAATTTTTCTATTTTTTTCCCTTTCGCGATGCGTTTATTTGAAAAAATCAAGGCTTGGGCAACAACGCCGAGGCTCGTCGCTGAAATTGCGTTTTATTACTGCACCAATTAAGACGCGTCATTAATATTACGAGTTGCGCTGTCCGCCCCCGATAAACTGATGAATGGGTATATCGGAGTATAACCGGTTGAATATAACGTAAAATTACCGTGTTATTATCAAGCGCGGAACATTGAACACGTACAATATTTTAATCTATGTAGTCAACGCTTTATTCAACGCCAAGTCAATTAGATAGAGAGCTGGTTTCGGGTCTCCTGAAAAATCTTTTCGGAAGTAATGAAGATATGATGCTTAGATTTACATTTTAATTATAATCTGGACATCATAAAACAAACTGATAAATTAAAGTCTGTAAAAGCGTATCTTTTAATCTTTTTTTTTTACGAATTTGAATGATCAAAATTAAGTAAAACGTTAAAGCTTGGTTCCACTAATATAAAATTAACTTTAATCTCGATTTAACTTACTCTTAATTAATATTTAGAATTAGAAAAAGAAAACTGGAAATAAATTAAACCGAGATTAAAGTTAACCTTACATTGGTAGAACTGGGCCTAAACTGGTTGCTAGGATGTTAAAACTTTTTGCAACATCAACGTTAAGTGTTCTGATTATTTTGATGATTCAACAAAATTATTTTTAAGATTTGTATTTAGCTAAATTTTTAGATACTTTAGCAAAACCGTTTTTTCCGCGTATTCGACACGTTTACGATTTAAATTTGTACGCTTGTCTTCTTGATCGTTCTCTCAACCTATCATCTTTAGATGAACTTTTCACTCTAGTGTTATGAAACTTCTGGCTAAGCGGCATCTGTTTCTACGATGTAGGAAGTTCTGGCGTACGATGGCCATATTAGCAGTCTAGGTGCGAAGTGCGAAATACAATGGGTAGTCTCTCGACGATCTCAATGTCAGTGGTCTCATGCTTAGCGCGCTGCGGATCGGAAGAGGAAAGGGGGAAAAAATCCGATGGTGTGGAATCGGCAGGGGGTTCGCCATACCGCGGCGCCTTCCACTTCGTGTACTCGATGTCTACGTACGTGACGCGACTGTGCTACTAGGAATTAGACGACGCCTTCGCCTGACGATAAATTCATCGGCGCGAGTTTCCGTCTGGGTGCCCCTTTACCGTTCTCGAAGCCAGTCATGTGGCGAATCCGAACGAACGCAAGACGTTCGAAGTCGCTCGAGTGGCGACAAAGTTTCTTCTGCTAAGAAGAAAACGCGTGGTTTACGAGGAGCTTGCTATCAGCGGAAATTCACTCTCGGCTGACTTTCAAATGAGAACGAGATCGAGTCCATTAGTGTAGAGTCGTGTAAAATATATAGACAAAATATGGATGATCTAGATAAGCGACGTTTGAAAATGAAGGGTCCGATAAGCGGACCCTTCTCTCGATAATGTAATAATAAAAACTGTTGCAATAATATGCTACAACTTCAAGGAATGATAATATCTTCGTGAGAATATTGACATTTTTTAAGAGTTAGAAACCCTCTAATCAGTCAAAAGTTTGACATTTTTCGTCAACATCGTGCTAGAGAGAAAAAGATACGTGCTATCTCGTTCTGAAGTGATATAAGTTTTGAATATTTTTAGATATATAATATATAAGTGTTATTATAGAGAAATTATATCATTTGATATATCAAAACAAATTAAATAAGAATAAAAATAAAATTTTAATAAATTTTTTTTGAAGTGCTAATTAATTTATTTTATTTAACGAAAATAAATTTTTATGAATTGAAAAATGTCGCAGCAATAAATCATAGGTTACTGTCTTTGTCCAAACTCTGAGAGGAAGAATTTGTTAAGATAACCCTCGTACCTTTCTACCAATGTAGATTAGCTTTGATCTCGGTTCAGCTTACTCTTCATCTCTTTCAGATTCTTGGAGTCAGAAAAAGATGAAAAGTTAGTGGAACCGAGATTAAAATTAAACTATTGATAAAAACGGATATAAATTAACTTATTTAGCATTCCTCACGGTAATGCGTTGTTTTTTTTTTTTTTTCTATTGACGATCATGATGGCTTACGGACCGTTTCTCGTAGGGCTGGCCAACGGAAGTAAGCGTCTGTGCGGCGAGACGGATGCCCGAAAGAAAGTTCTCGAAGTCAATTCCGTAATAGTCGGCGTAGCATTGAATTCAATTGAATAATGGTCGGGCCGACCGGTGACGGTGGGGCGCGAAAGGCAGCCGCCCCGATCATTATCCATCATTCGGCCGATTATCGTGATATTCCCGCGGCATTCTCGCCTTTATCACCGCGTTACTCAACGCATCGTCAACCGAGAGTGTCGAGAGAGTAACACAAGCGAGAAAGAAGTTTCGAGATTAACGTTCGCGGATCGTCCTCCGGATGCTGCGCCGGGCTATTTCTCCTATCTCTTTCTTTTTATTTGTGTCTCTTCCAGGTGAACGATTGCGCTCGACTCGTTCGATGGACGAGAAATAGTCATCGGTTGTTCGCCTAAATCGCATCATTATCCATC
This sequence comes from Cyphomyrmex costatus, assembly GCF_001594065.2. Classification (NCBI taxonomy): domain Eukaryota; kingdom Metazoa; phylum Arthropoda; class Insecta; order Hymenoptera; family Formicidae; genus Cyphomyrmex; species Cyphomyrmex costatus. Next base: position 618,283 of record NW_017279836.1, read on the forward strand.
CGTGAATCGGCGCGGCGGTTCTACCATCTCGTTGTAAAACAATTCGGTAGAATTTATTAGCGAGAAAGGCTCTATGAAGTTTAATGCATTACAGTAATATTATATCTAAAATTGAAACAAGAGAGAGAAAGGCGTACTTAAAATTTTTGCCTGATTTCGCTGGGTATACTGAAAAAAAGTGTTTGCTATTGGCGGCTATAATGGCAAAATAATTGTGATTATTCCATTTTTTTTTTAGTTACTATAATATTAGTAATATTATATATATTACTAATAATTATAATAATTATATTCGTAGAGCTCTATCAAAAAATATACAATTGGCATTGAAAATGGTTATAAATTATAATTAAATTATAAATTACAATAATTTTATTCTCTTAATGCGCCTTTAGCGGAATATAAGATGATGTATCTTTTTTCCGTTGCATTTTTCTTGAAATAAGGTATATTTATCTGTATATTACACTGCGATACTAATTTGTGTCGAGATTGACACGAAAAAAAAAATCGACGTATCGCGTGACTAGGCGGTCACGATCGATCGCGGGCATTCTCTTCCGATCGAATCCAGGCCATCGATGTCACGACTTAGCGTCTATACTTAGATCGCGCGATCAAAACAACAGCCAAGAAACCACCCCGGAAAACGAGCCGAGTGGATCGGCTCCGCTCGGACGCAACTGCGTATAACATATGCGAGTCGAGCGCGTGCGGGAACGCGCGATCCATGCGAGAGAGAGCCCGCCGGCGAGTTCATGAGGAATCGGCGGCGATCGGCCAAGTCGTGGATTTAATGGAGCGTGGCGATCTGTAACGGTAGATTCGCGGGGCGACGAATGCCCGCGCGAAATTATCGTTCGATTCCGATGTAGCAACATATAGACGTCAAATATAATAGAAACAATATTTGCGAGCAGGTACATCGACCTTGTTGGAAACGTTGGTTTATATGGTGTATATATGGTTCCACATTGAAAAGAATCTGGTTGCATTAATTGGAATTCCGCAATAAGGATAAAACAATTGTTGAAATTATATAATTCCGCAATAAGGATAAAATAAATTCAACAATAAGGATCAACAAAGATACAAATTAGACACTTATAGTTAAATTGCTGATGTGGGTCTATTGGACTCACTCATTTATATTCCTACGAAGTTAATGATCTATTAGATCCATTATGCAGTGATTGTTTGGGATAACGAAGATTCTGATGAGTAAAAATAATTCGGCATTCCATGTTAAAAGATACATTATTGTATTTGAATTTACTATTAGTTCTTAATTTTTGTATTTATTATTGTAGCAATTGTCATTTATACACAAATTTTTAACAAATAAATTTTCTTTGTGTTGCATTTGCAAACTTAAATGAGAGAAAAATTTTTTATATTTATGACTACACTGTTACTGTAATTATGATTATTAGTGCTACAATTAGTATATATATATAATCATAACTATAATATTAATAACTATAATTATAGTAACATGTAATTATAGTTACAAACATATCAAAAACTTTTCTCTCAGTCAAGTTATATCACTACGATTTTTTAAAATTAATTAGTCTTTTAATTAACATATATTAAATTGATTAAGTGGATTTCACAAACTCAGTACCTATATTACAGATTTTGGTGCCAGTTTTGAGAAAAGTTATTTAGAATTATTAATCTATCAGACATTCTAATCAAGATAATTCAATTACGATAATCAGAATTCTGATTGGTGTGATCAGAACATATTTTGTTCGTATCTCTTGTTACTACAGTCGGAACATTTTTCTCAGTGTAGAATAGCGATAGCTAGATCTAACTGTGTGTTTGATAAAGAGAAAGAGAGGTAAAGAGAGAGAAAGAGATGTCACGAGTTGACGTTTCTCACGTACAGGTACTAATCGACAACGTTACCTTTGGTATAATGTTGGGAGACTTTTGCGAATGAATTAGCATTTGCGTGATAATACGTACGACGTACGAGTGCAGGTAGAGTTTATCCCTGCGCTCGTGTAACGCGTGATCAATACGTAAGCCATTTAACGAGCGTCGTGAAACGTCGGAGTTATTAGCGCGCACGTGGGACTGTGATGAAAGAGAAAGGTCTCATCTATCAACGTAAGCCACGCGACATCGCGACCTATCGATCACCACACGGAGATCGCTCACGATGGAGCGATCATAGTCACTAATCCTTCCCGTGGACCGTCGAATATCAATTTGCGTAGCGCGAAAGAGGAGGCACATTTACCTAATTCACTGGGCGACATTTGCGTCATTGATTGCGCTGGAAAGGAATCAGAGTGAGATAATTTTAATGTAGGTGTACACGTTCGCAGAGGAACGCAGTAGTAGCGTTATCAGCATTTTGAGAGTTGTTTATCGGAAATGTCGCAAAAGTGGCGAAGAACGCGTTGATTGCCGTGAGAAAAAGAGAAAGAGGGTGAGAGAAAAAGAGGGAAGACGCGAAACGAGTCTGACGTGTTTATCGTGATGAAATCGGTTGCGAACTAAATACGCAGATCTAATGCAAGAAAGACAAGAGAAACAGGAGTGGAAGTAATGAGGCACACATCGGGATTAACGGGTGGTGTTAGCCAGCACGGGAAATCTGGCGCCAGTCATTAAATTAGATCGCGACGACATGCCACGTCTTGTTTCTGCGCATTTTCCTCCTCTTTTCGGCCCTTTATTTTCCATTCTTTCGCACGATAACCGCTTTCCTCGCCACGCGATTCTAGTTTGCAATTCACCTAGTGCGAAATAAATAGGCATTCCTTAGCATCGAGCACGGCTGACAAGAATTGTATTCATTTTTAAGTATATAGAGATCATCAAAACATCCCAGACATTATTCTTTTAAAAACCTTGCTCTGAAAAAAATGAAGAGTAAAAAAAAAGTATTAAGAAGTATATTGTACCCAGATGTCCGGAAATCTTAAAGCTACGCTATTTTTACATTTTTCTACCTTATAAGGGTATGACCAATGTTTATAACAATATATTGTAAAATGTAACTATACAGAAACTATATAGAGACCAGCGTCTTCCTTGCGTTCACATTTATCTGAGGATTCAGCTACGATTTATGCGTCTCGGTTGATCTATGTATATAGAAAAAAAAAAACCGCAAAGAATCCTTATTATAATCCATGATATCTCAGACGTGCTCCTCTCACTAAGATGAAAAAAAGGTATTATTCAAATGTTAATTCGGCCATATGCGATCGTGACGAAACACATTTGGCTCCAATCCGTTCTGAAGGAGACCTCAGCGTTAACTCGAGGCTTAGGAAGATGATAAAGGAAGAGAGAAAGAACCAAAAGGGGTGGAAGGAGAGATATGGGTGGATAGAAGAACGGATGGAAAAGAGAGTAAGAGATCCGTGGCGCACGAGATAGGGAGCAGGTTTAGCTTTTTGCCATACGGCGATCGGCAGCCGTATTGGTGCGAATCCCCGTATACGGTTGCGATGTGCAAAAGGAGGAAGAGCGAGAAGGGGAAAGAAGAAGAGGAATAGGAGGAGAAAGGAGGAAGAAGAAGAAGAAGAAGAAGAAGAAGAAGAAGAAGAAGAAGAAGAAGAAGATGGGTCGGACCGCGGCGCATAGTAGGTAGGGAGGAAAGGAGGGTGGCGATGGGTAGACGAAGAGGTGGATGAACGAGAAGAAAAAGAGTCACCCTCCATGGCCCGAAGGCGATGGGCAAGCGACGACCGGTCGCCAAGGGACGTCGGATCGGCAGCGGCGGAGACTTCGCGACCTTCGAGGTTTTGCTATGTTCGCCAGGTTCGCCGACCTGCTGCGGCCCGTCGTTTCTACCGGTCGTCGTTAAACGATTCGACGTCTCTGCACGACAGATTCGACGTAATCGTGGCCTCACGCGTCAATGAAAACTCGGTCTATCGATTTTCTCTACCGATTTGACTCAATCTGCAAACGAAGCAGATTTACAGTTTCTTATAATTTGTATGCCTGATAGTTGTAATAAATATTTCGTTTTTTTTTTTATAGAATTAGTTTTTCTCTCATTCCTTACACTTTTAATCGATATGCAAGATGCGTTTTTTATTCACTGAAAGGACCAAGCAAATAAATTATCATAGAAATAAAGAAAGTGATGAAAAATCGAATATTTTATCAATATATCTAGAGGATGTGATAAGCAAAAAAATGTTAAAACCTTATCATTTTTTTACGTAGGAAATTTATTTAATATTAATCTCAAAAACAGAAACAAAATTAATAATGGCTCCTCGAGTTAAAGATAACGAAACATCGCTATTTTAAATTTTACTAATAATAATAAATAGTAAATTTTACTAATAACCCACCCCATCGCTAATTTAAAACAATACTAATGAAATATGGAAATTTCTGGTCGTTCGGTAAGAGATAGACATCACACTTCTCTCTTTCTCTCTCTCCTTCTCGCGGTAAAAGGAACTACATCGTCTCTATACGAACTTACGTAAAAAGCGATTGTGCGACCGATGATCATCGGTCGTGCTCCGCGAATCGTTCGACAAAAGATTCGTGACGGTAGTGTTTGCTACTGAAGTTGCGGGGCCCGCAAGTCATTCTTCTCTCCGCACGCAGTTTATCGCTACACTGACGCGCGTTCTGCTTCGTTTGCGCGTTCGCCATGCTTCACAAACTTTGACCTTCGCCTCGGATAATCCGAAATATCCTCTTTCATTGGTCATCTGCTAGGAGCTCTCGTGGGTCCTACGCCATATTTTTCGCGCTCGCCCCTTTTCATGTACTCCGTATCGCCTTCTCACCCACCTCATCTTCTCCTTTTTCTTTTCTGTGCTCGACTCGAAGTCTACGACTCTCGTCGACTACAAGTGAGGCTCGTTGTTAACGAGTTTTCGGGCCCTTGGGGCCCTAACAAGAGCCAGCCAACGAACTCCTAAACCGGCAATAACTTTGGCCGTCCGATGGCCCATGTGATATAGTGGCCGGTACCCCACGTTCCTGTCTTCTCTCGAAAAAATACGACGCTGCGAAAAAAGGCTCGCGGGATTCTTCTATGTAGATTAAATCCCTACCGTCCGCTCCATCGCCCTAGGACACGTATTCGCGCGATAACGAAGATCGAGAAGGGACATCGATCAAGCTTCTGCCGAGAAGGAATCGTGTTTTAATTCGGCGAAGTCAGAAAGAAACCACGGTATGTCTTTGAGAAACTGCGAACGAAATCAAAGAGCAAGGATGAAGAACAGAAACTGATAATCTTCCAACGGGCTAAGTAGATTCTCAAGTTCGACGTGATTTAGACAATTTTTGATTGATCTACTATGTTTAGGAGAGTGCCATGTTTAAGATAGATTGAGACCCGAGCAAAAATTTTGGATAAGCTTTGATAGGGGTTTAATAAGTGTGTCCTGATCAGGGATTTATCAGATAAACCTTGTTAGGTCCCGATCTCTTAAATGTAACGTCGAGAATAAAAATTACCTGACTTTTTTTCTTATTCATGGCCTTGCTAGAGAACGTCCTAAATTTGATCTGTACCGATTTTAAATTTGAAATGAAATCGATTTGAGGATTTCTATAGAAACTAGATTATAGATGCATGGTTATCTATCTTAAGTGTTTAGTTCGTCGTATTTAGGACGGCGTCAAATTTCTTACTTGAGTATCTCTAGGGTTAAGTATCCCAATTCGTTTTGAATTATTTCACGTGGTATTACACTGGTCATTTTCGCAGAAGGGACATTGGCTTGATTGGATAGTGGCTGCGGGATGTATTGGAGTCTATCTTATCTCTCTCGCAATCACTGGAATCTTGTTAATCTACACAATTCCCCGTCTGCTTCCATTAGTTTCCACATTTCCACGAACCGCGTACGCGGCACATAGCGCACCTCAGTATAATGTTTCTCCGAAGTTGCGAATGAATCCAGACGAAGGGACCGACGATGATGATGACGACGACGACGACGACGATGACGATATGAGGAGGAGCAGTAACAAGTACAAGGTTACGTTTCTTTCGCCATTCTATTACCCGCTTCTTTCCAAGTTTCCCGGAGAGCCCGCCGTCGTGCGGGCCGGCGTGTGTTGCGATATAAATAGATCGACGCGCACCGATCGCGGTGGATGATGGCGGTTGAGGACGAAGAAGATGCGCAAAGGGAGGAAGGGGAGGTGGTGGCGGCGATGCTGATACAAGAACAAGAAGACCACCTCGCGTAATGATGCCTCAGTGGAACGCGCGAGCGGAGAGAGAAGGAGAAGGAACGCACCTTGAATGTGCGTGCATCCGCAGAAACGTGCGTAATGCGCGCGCGGTGCAGATTGCAGGGGAGCTGAGCACTCCGTTCGAGCGAGTGCTGAGAGCGTGACTATCGCGCAACCCTTCTTTGTCCGTGCCATTAAGCAGAAAGAAAAGGGAACGTTTTTACGGCGGACAGAGGGAGACGACGTATCTGACGAGGGGGACCGCCGCTTCGTCGCCACTCTGCGCGAACGCTCTATCGTACCCCGTGTGTGTCTCGTTAACGTTTCGTTCCGGCTCGTGACTTGCGTGTCGTCCAGCAAGAGAACTTTGGAGAGAACCGCATTGCGGCTATTATTTATCGCGGTACCGCGAATGACGCGGTGGAGCCTGGATGTTTCTCGAAATGTGGTTGTCCGAGATTCCGTAAGGTTCGGTGCAATTAAATGCAAGAAACAATCGCTATTTTTGAGAAGAAATTTTTCCCTTTTTCCATAACTAGTTTGGTGCCCAGATCAGACTTGAGATTGAGACTGGATTGGAATTTAACCAATCAAAAGAAACTATTATCAACTTTGCTTTGATTGATTAAATTCAAATCTAAATCTAAATCTTTAGAAGCTATTACACGCTTGAGTAACATTTTTCTAAATTCCTTTTTTTCTTCTTTCCATGGTATTTGGTGCAGATACGAAATTTTCAATCTAAGAATGATAGTAATGTTAATATTGAGACGTAATATTGAGAATTAAACATCGAAAAACTTACATATACTTTCGATTTCGAAAGGTTAAAGGGATTAAATTCTGTCTAAAAAAGAACGTCCATTATACTTAAAATATTATACTTATTTCGTAATACATTATATAGATCGTAATAGTTGAGAGATGCCATGAAGAAGGTAATTTCCAGGAGGAATGTACCACTACCGAAGTTTGTTGTTAGGTTTTTCCAATCCACCCCGGCAATCATTTATCACGATATCTTAATGTCGCCGTTAAAAACGATGGTTATTCGCCGCGTTTACAACGTCGTTGTTGTTGTCGACGATCGTTGAATTACAGCAGCGAAGTGCAATCTTATTTCATGCTCGCGTCTAGCTCGGCCGCGCGACCATTAGAGACGTCGGCCGCGACAGTCGTTACCCTTCTTTGTGCGTGCCATTAAACGTGAGTAAGGGTGTCTTTAAGAGGATACGCACGACAAGGACGAGCTTTTTATTACCGCTGCCATCTGTGTCTTACGACTCATACGTGTCGTTGGGGTTCTCGTTATCGTTAAGACTGTGCCTTGGTCGGCGCAGCCCCCTCGTCGTCCATCTCAGATAGCAATGGGCCATTTGATTACGAAAGAAAGCGCGAGGACAAAAAGATAATCGGAACTTGATTATATGTCCCGTCCTCGATGCGATAGCGTTAGCGAACAGTCAGACGTTCACCGTTTTTTGAAATACCTCCGTCGTTTTTCACATTTATTTTCACAAGGATTACTGTAACCTCCTCAATCATATACACATAGTTTGCTAATGCCAACAATTCATATGCTACGTCCTCATTACCTAAATGTATGAATCATTAATACACGCAAAAAAGTATTTAAGGGTATCTATATAAATCTTATTAAATACATATATACATCCATCATTTTACTAAAGATGATTCGAGTTAATTTGGTTTAATTGTTGAATGTAGTTCTATCCTTAGTGCATATGTCTATATTTTTGGCTACGGTTCACTTGACATTACATTAAATGATTTGAAGCATTTTAGTCAATTAGTATAATAAAATTCTTTCTTTCAATTGGTCAATCAAATGTTTCCAAGTATTTATAGTGCCAAGTAGACTGCACTTTTTATTACATATTTGGACAACAGTGATGACATCTTCATTTCAGTTAAAATTATTTAGAAATAGGACAAGTGAGGGATGTTAGCGATTTAATATCCCTATTCTGTAACTCTTAAATCGTCGTTAAGAATTGCAGATAGGGGACCATGTTTTTTATATATACATGATCGAAGCGTAAACCGTATATCGAGCGTCATCGTTTACTCGTTCTCGAATAATAGGTACGCAAAAAGTTATCGCTTATGTCAATTCTTTCGCCGGTATCGACAGGAAGTTAAATGCATGCCGAGTTTCTCGAGATGCGAGAAATCAGCTTCACCTTATTTTAACTGTCCCGTCAAATTTCACGAAAAAGGAGTCTGGGTAAAATTCTGAAAATAATTGGTATTTGAACCATATCACCTCCAGTATATTACCTCCAGTAATATACGGATGTAGATCAGATCTCTGTGAATGATGAGCGGACAAGTCTTCTCTTTGCGTCTTTTCTGTCTTTTTTTATCCATGGTTCGATATTATTATTACCTCACGTTACAATTGCTTTTAGTTTACGGTACCACGATACGGTTGGTACATTCACATCGTGGTTGAATTGTGTTAATTTTTCATAAATAGTATATCGCAGATGCGCGTAATATTCAATAAATCTCGGTCATTCGGAGCTTTGCAAGAGCGATCTTCACGCTGCAATCCTTGACTCGATCGACCGCGAAGCGATGTGCACAAAAAGTATCTTCGTAATAGAAGCACCGACAGGAGAAGAGGAACACTCCCGTAGGTACGGTGCACGCTACAGGATCGATGGCAGGACGCAAGAAAGCCTTCGCAAGGCAAACCAGCCTCGCAGCCTTAATCGTAGACCTTTGGTTTCTTTCTCTCTTGGCTTGGCTCTCGCGGCGCCGGGCAAGTTCCGCGGGTGAAAAAATCGGCGCGCCGTAGCCGACGATAGCGTCTCCCAAGTGCACGCAATGATATCGTCATTGTGTCCTTTGCGGCCAGGATGCATCCCATCGCGGTTACTTCCTTTCGGGGCGACGCGGGGAGGCGAACGATGTAGAAGAAGCTGCAACGGGATAAAAAGCCGACAAGCCGGACGCATCCCGCTGGTAGAATCGCAGACGTTCGCGAGATCAGTGGCGAGATCGTCTCGAAAAGCACAACCGCGAAGGACGCAGGTATGAAAGCACGCAACGGATACGCTCGAACAGTGCTACGTGCCGCAGATGCGTGTTGTAAGGTACAGCTCCAACAGCGTGCGCTCTCGCAGCGAACTGGTTGGGAACTGGGTGTTAGTTATTGATAAGCGTGTAGGGTGAAGGAGCCTTTCTTTCCTGATTGATATACCTACTTTTTGCGAATATTATTCCATCCTATCCGTTTATTAAATTGGACGAAGAGCTGCCTGTTTGTTTTTACGTTGATGTAAATTTTGTGATGTGATCCATACACTAAGAAAAATTTTGATTAAACCAGCAGAAAATACCGACAAGAATGACATTTTGATGAGATCAGAGTATTTCATGATAACCAGAGATTCTGTTTACCTCACCAAAATCTTATTCTTCTTAGCATCTTTTGTTGGGTTTAATCAAAGTTAAACAGAATTTCTGGTGATTAGAAATTATGTTTGGTCTCATCAAAATGTCATTTTTGTTGATATTTTTTATTGATTTAATCAAAGCATTTCTTTTTTCAGTGTAAATTACGCTAATGAAATAATGTCAAAATTGACATATTACATTAATACATCATGTAATAGAAATTCTTAATGCTTCTGAGGTAAGCTGTATGCTCCTTTAAAATGAAATAAAAGATCGGGTGTCGCGGTAATTCTGAACTAATACAAAACTCTGCAGTTACCTAATCTCACAAAACAGGTATTTCACGGCTATTATTGTTTCCTTTTTCTAAAGGAATTTTTTTAGGAGAACCCAAGTCAACGTCAGTAAGGTCACGGACAGTGACCCACGGGCATTTTCATCGAAATTGCCCGGCGTTACACAATCAGGATGCCGTTCCACCCGGTATCTCCTGTTCCCGCTTCTTCGATTCCGTCTCTAATCCACCGTTTCGCGTCGCGTCGTTCTGCTGATTCCGCTTCTGCGCTCGTTGGCGCCTATGCTCGGAGGCATCCGAGCTGAACCGGCTGGTCCTCTTTTCCCTCTATCTTGTAGGAGCGATAGACACTTGGCGTGCAACCGGTGCGGCTTTGCCGCCCCTGGTCGACGTCTATTTATAGATTCCGCGGTATTACCTGTGAGCCGTATGTTTGCGATCGCGTGTGCGAATAAATACGTGTGCGTTGCGTGCGTGCGTGCGTGCATGCGGTCGCCAGAGGATATCGCCGACTGTCCTGTCGACTCGGCTTCCTCGAGCGCAGGGGGATATACCTGGCGTGATATATCGCGGATCGTTTCGACGATTGCTACTTTGTAGCGGCTCGACGTGGGTATTTATGCGCCTGCGAATCGGATTCGTTCGCTGCGAGATGGTTTCTCTCGGTCTCTGGTCTTGGTAACACATGGCTATCGAAAACATTAATTTCCGCGATGCTAATAAGTCATTAGTCGAGATCGAGAAAATCACCCAGGGCATCGCACACGATGATTTGATCGTCACGTGAGGAGAAAAGATTTATCGGCAGCGCTTATATTCGTATACTGACACCCTCGTAACATCGTTAACAATGATGTAGAGACATTTGCAAAAAAATTGACATGTTTGTGGAAAACGACGGTCCGATTTAATTAAATGACTGTTCTCTGCACTTATTTAATTAGAGAAAAAGACATAGTGATGACAAAACTTGACAAGTTTTATACATAATATAAAACTTATATAATTGTAATTTATATAAGTTACAATAACTATACAATAGTTTATTCAACTATGTAAAATTATGTTGAATAAAAATACACATAGTTATATATGAATAAACTATTTTATAGTTATTGCAACTATAAAATAATTTATTCAATTATATACATTAATTCTACATACACAAAACATAATTGTTTATAGTTGTAAATGTCTTTTTCTCGGAGTGTAACGAGCGACTGATTGACGATCGTCTGTCGAACTTTTTCTAATCTATGCAGATTGTGAACGCCCCGTCTTCTCCGCCGTTGCTCTCTCACTATTTATAGATCCTAAATATCGTCTAAAAAGAAAGAAAAAGGGAAAAGGAAAGGGAGGTAGGACGAATGGATATTGGCAAACGAATGAACGGGTACGGCCGTTCTATTTCTTAGGAATGGCACTCTAAGGCAGGCGAGGCCGCGGTTATACCCGCTATCTTCCTTCCATCCGGAATGTAATTACACGGCTTGTTCCTTTAGCTCTTCTTTTGGTACCGAGAGAAGCGGCGCAATGCCTCTCTGCTGCCGCCACCGCCACCGCCGAGACTATTTATAGATCATAGATTATTATCTGCAGTGTATACGCGGCTTCTGCTATCACATATAAGCGAAATACCCGTTCCACAGATGGTCATAATTATTACGCGGCTAGACTGGCCGATTATTATTACGCTCGAGTCTTCACGTTTCGCTCCCCTCTTTTTTCGACATTTTCGCTTATAAACGTCAGCCGATCTCACTGTCTCTCACAACCGATGGAATAATAATGATGTAGGATGGAAAGAGAGAAAGAGAGAACAGCGACGAGGAAAACGATTATCCGTGTATCAGCCCGTTATTCGGATAATATCGAAGATAAATATCGCGCCTGATTTATTACGGTTAACTGAATGTAGAGTGTAGAATATAGATATATACGAGAGTAGTTCATCAAGACGTTCATACAAACAGCGAGCGAATAAATTACTTTAAAATCGTTTGCATCCTATCTATGGTATACCTAAGAAGTTCTATAAAATCAGCAATATCTGACAGAATCTTTTTAAAATTGCTAATTAACTCGTAAGAGGAACGCATTTTTTTTTATGACGCTAAAGGAACGTATGAATCCTTGATAATTAACATTTCGTATTATTAATTTTTTTTTTTTTTTAAGAATTTCAACACCTAAACTTAGGTTACCTCTTACATGAATAGAACAAAATTATGAAAAATAAGATTGTGAAAAAAAAACATAAAATTATTCTAAATCATTATTTAAAATTAAGAAAATACATTCCAGTTACAGGTTAATGTTTAGATTACGCAACACGGCATTATAACATTTATAAAAGAAATTACATCGAAATGAAGAGAACGATGCTAACAATTAAGCAATTAAACAATAAAATAATTAAACAGTTCTTAAAGACGAGATGGTAACTTCCGTTGATGGCGCTGTCCGATTGCGTGCGTCGTATCGATGGACGTTTCCCTCCTCCTTATCGTGATTATCGTCAAAAGGGATTTTATCGCGGTTGTTGCGAGGCAGCTTTATAAATAGACAGAAGCTTTTGCACGCAGGTTTTGCATGAGGCGCCTAATACGCGCCCCGGCGATTACTCCTGGCGCCAGCGCGCAGTGGGCTCTCCTTCAGGCTCCCTTCGGGGCCCCGTCTAATGGCAGATGGTTAATGGGAAGTTAATGTCCGCCGTGTGCTAACTACGAGACCGGTCTTTCTTCCTCTTTCCACGCGAGCCTCCTCTTTTCCCTCGCACAACATATCCCGTGGCTGCGCTATTCCGCTTTTTCTCTTCTTCCATCTCTTTTCTCATTGCACACCTCTCCCTTTCCCCCCCCCCCCCCCCCC